>NC_061115.1:149944598-149974375 GCF_002878395.1 Capsicum annuum | reverse complement strand
CTTAAACACATGCATGGAATGTTTATACACGACAGCATCATTTGGTAGATGGTTATAGTATTAATTATGAGAAAATTTTTGTATATTTTATGTAAGTATTAGTTATGCAGAATTTAGGATTTAGTTATTCATGTATTAGTTATTCTATTTCTATCCTGCATAAATATAATACATAGATTTCGTCATAACTTATACATGTATTAGTTATGTGGGTTTCTAAATTACAAACCAAACATCATATTAATTTTATACATGATTACCTCCTACAAAACTACAAAATGTGGTATTACTCATGCAGGATTAAATGTTGTTAAGCTTCACACTCATTCTATCAGTAAGAGAGATAATTTCAAGTATCTGAGGTCGACGATTCAGGAGAATGGATAGATTGACAAGGATGTCACTCATCAGATCAGGGTAGGGTGGATGAAATGGAGCCTCGTATCTTGTATCTTGTGTGACGAAAGGTACCTCCCAAACTTGAAGGAAAGTTCTACAGAGTGGTGGTTAGACCAGCTTTGTTGTATGGCGTGGAATGTTGGCTTGTTAAGAAGACCCACATCCAGAAAATAAAGGTGGAAGAGATGAGAATGCTTTGGTGGACGTATCGGTGTACTAGGAAAGATAGGATTAGAAATAAGGTTATTCGAGATAGGGTGGGAATGGCTTCGGTGGAAGCCAAGATGAGAGAAGCAAGGTTGAGATGGTTTGGTCATGTGATGAGGAGGAGCACGAATGTCCCAGTACAGAGGTGTGAGAGGCTGGCTAGGGATGGTTTCAAACGAGGTAGAGGTAGACCGAAGAAATATTGGAGGGAGGTGATTAGACATGACATGGAGCAGCTTTAGCTTACCGAGGACATGGCCCTGGATAGGAAATTGTGGAGGAGGCAAATTAGGGTAGAAAGTTAGAATAAATTTAGGATGTTGTATGTTTTGGTGTGGTATTTGGAGTATCTTGTTTTTTGTATTATTGAATATGTTAATTTCTATTGCATCTTATTCTATTAATACTATTCCTTATCTTATCTTAGATTGCTTTATTTTGAGCTGGGGTCTATCGAAAATCGCCTCTCTATCTCACATTTGAGGTAGTGATATGAACTGCGTACACTTATCCTCCTCAAAGCCCACTTAATGGGAATATACTAGGTATGTTGTTGTTATTGTAAAAGTCACTTCCAAACCAACTAACAAACGATCCCAAATGTTAGGCACATTCTTGATGACACGATTAATACAAGTGATTTTTCAATATTCAAGAGAGACAATTGATACACTTTCATAGTGTTTTGAAAGTCGTTGACCTAAAATATATCATTAGACCATATCTAAATATAATGATGATGAAGGAATTCACTAGTCATGTAATGAACAATATATCTCTTTTTACAAAGTAACTGTTTTATGTAATTATACTTTATTAAGCTTATAATTTAATTTTTTATTATTACTAACTGAAGTTAACTAGGATTATATTGAATCACTTGATGACACACATATTAAAGTTAGATTACAAGGTCAAAAGATATCAAGTATTGGATGTAAAGGTCATGAAACTCATAATACTTTTGTTGTGGTAGATTTTAATGTGTTATACATTTGCATGGATTGCATGGAAAAAAGCAGCTCATGATAGTCGTATGCTTCATGAGGCCCTTCGTAGACCAGAACGCAATTTTCCACATCCATTGGAAAAAAGTATTATCTAGTTTGTTAGAATATGAGTAGGAATAGGAATAACATATAGAATCCTGCTTGGAAAAGGATGTAACGTAGTATCCTATTAGGAAAAGGATTGCAACGTTGTATCCTATTAGGAAAAGGACTGGAATGTATTGTTTATAATTAAGGCCTCAACGTAATAATGTAGTTACAATAATTTAATAACAATTTTCTCTCATATTTTCTCACATGGTATCAGAGCTTCCACGGTCTTCGTAAAGAATCAAAGAGTTTCCGCTGCCGGCGGGCGGCTATAATCCATATAAGCCACCCATCTGGCCAATAATTATGTTACCAAAAGTTGGGTCACTGACTCTCTGTGTATCTTTCTAGTGACGATTTTCTCATATCTTTACGTAGCACCATGCATCTGTGCGGTGACTACTCTTTCATATCTATTTTTCTTAGCACCATGCTTCTTTTTGGTGACTATATTCTCATATCTGATGATTTGTGTAGCACCGTGCATCTTTTCGGACTTCTTTCTCATATCTAAGTTGCATATCACCGTGCATCTTTCTGGTGACTCTTCAGATTTAATTTATGTAGTTTTGTACGTCTTTCCGGTGACTCCTCAGATCTAATATATGTGGGATCGTGCCATCATTCTAACCCTACCCATATAATTTTTCTTTTTTAGTAGGTTTGTGACGTCATTCTGACCCTACCCATATAACTTTTCTTTTTCAGTAGGGTCGTGCCATCATTCCGATCCTACCCATATAATTTCTCTTTTTCAGTAGGATCGTGCCGTCATTTCGACCCTACCCATATAATTTTTATTTCTCAATAGAGTCATGCCGTCATTCCGACCCTACCCAGATTTCTCTTTCTTAGTAGAATCGTGTCATCATTCCAACCCTGCCCATATAATTTTGTTTCTCCAGATTGTAGTCACTTTTCAGCCATCAAATCTAATAATCCGGCATGTGAGCATGTTTCGGCTAAATTTTCGGTGACTTTCTTGTTCAAGATCTACTCGTCTCTTGATTTCGAGATGATTCATATATTTTATACCAGTTTCCGATAAATTTCTAGTGACAAATTGACTTTCTAGCGATGTTTACTACTTTTCGGATCATTTTTTTAGTTTGTTCCTTTTCAATTGAGGTTTCCCAAACGTTCAGAGCAGTCCTTACCAGTTTTCTTGCAGATATTTTCACCAAGTCCCTCACCCATCCTCGTGTTACTTATATCCATAACAAGCTTGGTACATATGCCTTCTATGCACCAGCTTGAGAGGGAGTGTTAGAATATGAATGGGAATAGGAATAACATATAGAATCCTACTTGAAAAAGGATTGTAACGTAGTATCCTATTAGAAAAAGGATTATTGTAACGTAGTATCCTATTAGGAAAAAGATTGGAATGTACTATCTATAAATAGGACCTCAATGTAATAATATAGTTATAACAATTCAATAATATTTTTCTCTTATATTTTCTAACATAGTTGATGCAAGATATTACACATGAAGAAATATATTATTTTATGCAAGGAGATAATGCGAGATATCACCTGCACACGGTGCAACTGCGAGAACCAAGAGGATGAACTGAAAAATTCAACTATTTGCGTTCTACTTATAGAAATATTATAAAGCGCATTTTTGGGGCAGGGAAAACAAGCTTGGTTTATTTTGAGAGACATGTCTAACTATTACATTGACACTCAAAGAGACATTGTCCTTGCTGCTATGACTATTCACAATTATATTAAAAACAAATGCATTTTGGATGATGCATTCCAAGTAGCTGAGGACGAGAGATATGTTCCACCAGTTGATCCTAATGTTGGCACGTATTCTAAAACTAGAATTATAAATATTGAAAATGTTGGGGGGGTGGGGGTGGGGGGAAGTGATATCTATTGCATGGGTCTTCATGATATTATTGCTATGAAATTTATAATACTTGACCCATGTAATTATATAAATATTTTCCCACTCTTTGTGCTAAAATTAATTTTAAAATATAATTAAAGGTACATCTTCTTATGAGGTTCTTGATATTAGATTTCATACATATACATATCATTGGGATATTAGAAAAGTTGAATGAGGGCATGAGGTATCATAATTGTTTTTTTTTGGTTAAAGAGGTATCATAATTGTTGTTGCTTCGTGAAATTAAATTGGAAAGATATTCCTGTAGGACACATCTTCTCTTTTCCTGTATTTTTATCTAAATTATATATTCTAAAACTAAATAAAATATCCTAAGAACCTTTTTTTCAATATTCAAAAATCAAAAGTAACTTGGATTTATAAAATTGCCTTACATAATCAGTTTAAATTAAAATATAAACTATTTTAAATTTGAATCAATTTTGAATAAAAATCATATAGTAATCGGCTTATTTATATTGTTAATAGCTTTCAGGATATTTCAGTCATTTAACAAAAAATTACAAATATTATCAATTTTTTCAGCTTCTGTACTTCTATCCAAAACGTAACTGTTTATTTATAAAATAAGCTCTCGCACTTAAAAAGTGCATGTATGCACTTATGCTTAAAAACCACCTTTTCAACTTATTCAAACGAGCTCTTAACCAATGGTTGCAAAAAATCTGTAGGCATATACATGTGATATACGTGACACAAATTTAAATGAAATTATCAACATTGCACGTAATTCCCACAAAAACTAGAGAATAACTTGAGCTCCGAACATAGACTTTAGGAAATGCCGATCATGCTTTGAACATATGCTTCTAGAATGACTAACCAAGTTCGTAATCTGATAGGTTGATGGTAAAATGCTTTACCATTATGGATTGCCTAAAGCATTTCTTTGTAAGAGCTTCAGCAAAAATTTGTCTAGACACCATAGTAGAGATAATCAAGCAAGAAATTACAATAGTATATCAAATTACCTCCACGAGCTCGATGTAGCCGGTGTGCCCAAGATCATACCTGTAAAGGTATAGTACGGAGCTAGACCAAAAAGTGCATAATTTATCAAGGATACCTATCTCCTGATCATAGCCAATTTGTGGAGAAAAACTAAATCATTAAGTAGGTCAGTTCATTTTGATCAACCCCAGCCTCATCCTATTCTTCAAAAATTACTCCTTGTAAATAGCCTTTGTAAAGATATTTGTTATCTGATCCTCAGTATTGCAAAACTTCATGCATATAGCTCCTTTTTCAACATTTTCTCTAAGAAAATAATGTCTTACATTAATGTGCTTGGTCCTCTTATGCTGCAGTAGATTTTTTACCATGTTAAGAGCACTTGTTTTGTAACACATCAAAGGAATAGCGTCTGAAATAATCCTAAAGTCTTTCAGTTATTGTTTGATCAATAGCAATTAAGCAAAGCATGAGACAACAACCACATATTCAGCTTCAGCAGTAGATAGAGGAACTGAGTTTTGCTTCTTAGAGCCCCAAGAAATTAGGGAAGAACCAAGAAAATAAGCCATTCCTTATGTACTTTTTCTATCCACCAAATATCCAGCATCAGTATAGCCTATTAGATCAAAATTGTCTCCAGATGTATAGTACAGGACCAGGTCCCCTATACCTTTTAGATACCTGAGAATTTATTTTACAACTTTCAAATGAGACTCCTTTGGACAATCCTGAAATCTAGCATACATTCCCACATTGAATATAATATCTATCCTGCTTACAGTGAGATATAGTAAGGATCCAATAATCCCTCTATACATGGTCTTATTTACTAAGGGACCAAGTTCATCATTATCCATCTTTGAACTAGTTCCAATTGGAGTATCAATTGGATTGGCTTCTCCCATCTTATACTTCTTCAGTAGCTCTTTGATGTATTTTTCTTGATAAATCATTGTCCCTTGAGCGGTTTTCTTGATCTATAGGCCTAGGAAGAAACTCAATTCACCCATCATGCTTATTTCAAATTCTCTCTCCATTAGTTTTACAAATTCTTCACGTAAGGATTCAATGGTGGATCCAAAAATTATATACAAAAAAGCCAGCCCAGTGCACTAAAGCTACCGTTATGTGTGGTAAACGGATAAGGGTCTACTACAAGAGTGTATTGTACGTAGCCTTACCTTGCATTTCTGCCAGAGGTTGTTTCTAAGTCTTGAACCTGTGACCTCCTGGTCATATGGAAGCAACTTTACCAGTTACTCCAAGGCTCTCCTTCTCTCCAAAAAAATTATATCATTAACATATATCTAGATAATTAGCAAGTTGCTACCTTTTGACTTCAAAAAGAGAGTATTGTCAATTTTCCCTCTTTTAAAGTAATTTTCCAGAAGAAACTTTTAGAGTCTCTCATACCAAGCTCTAGGTGTTTGCTTCAACCCATTAAGAGTTTTATCTAGTTTGAGCACATGATATGGACAGTCTGCAGCTTCAATACCTGGAGTTTATTTGACAAACATTTCTTCCTTTATATTCCCATTCATAAAGGCATTTTTTACATCCATTTGAAAGAGTTTGAACCTCATATGGGCAACAAATGCAATAAGAATCCTGATATTTTCTATCCTTGTAACTAGAGCAAATGTCTAATCATAATCAATTCTTTTCTCTTGGTTATAACCATGAACAACTAGCCTAGCTTTATTTCTATTGATAGTTCCATGTTCATCTTGATTATTTCTATACACCCATATTTCCAATAATTGTTCTATCAATAGGCCTGGGAACCAGGTGCAAGACTTTGCTTCTTTGAAATTGCTAAAGCTCCTCCTGCATTGCATTAATCCAATCGGCATCTGTAAGAGCTTCTTTTATATTTTGGGTTCAATTTATGACAATAAGGCTAAGAAGGCCATGAAATTTTTGGCTTTATCTCTTGTTTGGACTCCGAATTCCAAAAGATTTGTCAAATTTTCAAGAGAGTAAGAGGCTTTGTGCTTCCAATTTGTCATTCTGAGTTGAGTTTTGTTAGGACCAGGTCCTTGGAGATTCTGACTAGAGCGTTCTTGATGTTCTTTAACTATGGTTGGAGTTCGCAACTGAGATCTTGACTCACCATCACCTTCATCATTCTCAATTATATCAGCTTGTCCTTAGCCAACAACTTTAGTTATGTCATCCTTTAGAATAGGAATGAATTCTTCTTTATCAGAATTTGTATTTCCACTAGAATTCCTCAACTTTTTTGACTCATCAAAGACTACATGTATACTTTCATCCACACACATAGTTCTTTTGTTGAAAACTCTGTATGCTTTGCTTGTTGAGGAGTAGCCTACAAATGTTGCTTCATCACTTTTAGAGTCAAACTTTCTAGCTCATTCTTTCCATTGTTCAGAACAAAGATTTGCACCCAAATGGTCTAAAATAGTCAAGCTTAGGCTTTTTGTTGAACACAAGCTAATATGGATCTTTTTCAAGAGAGATCTAATCAAACACCTATTTGTCACATAACAAGCAGTATTAACATCTTCTACCCAAAAGCTTTTTGAAAGTCCACTATCAATCAACATAGTCATGGAAATTTCTATGAGAGTCATGTTCTTTCTTTCAACAACCCATTTTGCTGAGGAGTCCTAGGAGTAGAGAAATTATGCTAATTCCATTTTAGCACATAATTCTTCAACTAAGAAGTTTTCAAACTTAGTTCCATGATTAGATCTGAGTCCAACAATTTTGCTGTTTAGCTTCATCTGAATATGCTTGGCGAATGTCACCAGAACCTCATAGGTTTCATACATGATTCTCAAGAACATTGTCTAGGTAAACCTGGAGTAGTCATCTACTATAACAAACACATACATCTTTCCACCTCTACTTTGGACTCTAACATGTCCACATGCAGCAATTCAAGTGGCCTAGAGGTACTAACTAGCTTTTTCTGCTTAAAGGAGGATCGGGTTTGTTTTTCCTTATCACAAACCTTGTTGTCAGAAAATTACAACTTTGGAATTACCACAGACCAGGTCCTTTGAAACCAATTTATTCAGTAAAGATGAACGTACATGTCCCAGCCTTTTGTTCCAAAGATCAGCATTTTCACCTTGTGCACTCAAGCAGGTTAACTTATATTCAGCTACAAATCTAGATCAACCACATATATTTTTTTCACCTTTTTAGCTCTGAGAATGAGTTTTTTAGACTTCAAGCTTGACACGGTACATCCATCAGACAGGAACTTTACCTCGTTACCTTTGTAACAAATTTGAGATACACTTAGAAAACTGTATTAAGACCATCTACAAGATACACATCTTCTATTACCTAATCAAGAGACTTTCCAATCTTTCCAACACTATGAATATACCCCTATTTACCATTCTCAAATGAGACACCTCTACTATAAAGTGTCTTGAGAGAGAGAAAATAGTCATTCCTCCCAGTCATATGCTTTGAACATCTACTATCAATGAACCAGTTCTGATTCCATTCCCTTTCTCTTACTTGCAAACAGAGTCACTTATTAGATTTGAGAACTCACTTGACTTTGAGTTCCCCAAGTAAAGATAAAAGTGTGATTAAATCTTTCTTGGACCATCTAGGCAGTGGGTTCTTCTTCAAATTTCTCAAGGGTTTGAAACACTTAGGATAATATTTCTCTCACTGGATATACCTATCACTGTTTATTTTAGCTCTAAGCCAACTTTGATAGTTCTCCTTCAAGTGTCTATCTTTTCCATATTGAGTACATAGAGGTTTGTGGACCTTGCTTTTTAACACCATGAACAGCCTTCCTTGGAGACCCAAGTGAGTAGGTTCTATACTGATATCCAAGGCCTTTACCATTATTGGCTCCCTGACTAGTTAAATTAAAAAATATTTATGAGGATATGATCTATTTTAGGGATTTGTTAAAATCTTCTCTTATACGGACCAGGTCCCTTTCTAATTCATTATTCTTATAAAGTGCAATCATGAGGTGCTTTTGAGAATCCCTCAAAATTTATTCAAGATCAATTTGAACCCTTGATGCTTCTTTCTTTGCGTTACCATCAAAATCATTTACTTTCTCCATTCGACTCATTAAACTTAGATTTTTAGATTTCAATTTTGACAATATTTCTTTTGTTTCAGATATCTAGAGAGTTAAGGCAATCAATTCAAGATCTTGATTTTCTACATTCTCTTCTAGAGTATTTTTCTCTGCAGTCAGTTCTTACACAGAATCAATCAACACATTTGCAAGCTTATTTATCTTTCTAGCAGAGTAGTTATCTAGATTTTCCTTAATGTCAGAGAGAGTTACCTCATTTTCTTCTTCTTCATATGTGTTTGCCATCAGAGCAAACAAGGAATCATAGGTTATTTATCTATCCTCCACAACCAGCATAGACACATATTCAGACTTTTCAACTTAATCAGATTCACTGCCAAGCTTATTTACTGTATAATCAGCTGCAGCTTTTCTTCTTGACTTCTCAGGGACTTGGTCCTTCTTTTTTCCTTTATTAGCTCCAGACTTTAGATATTCTTGATAGTCTATTTTTTACAGTGGACAATATTTGATGAAATATGCGGGACTTCCACATTTGTGACAAACTTTAATAGTACCTCCATTTTTGTTGTTGCTTACTTTCCTTCAAAACTGGATACTTTTCTTTATTCTCTCATCAATTCTTTTGGCCAGGTATGCAACATCAGTTTCTTTCTCACTTGATTCAGACTTTGATGCCTTTAATTTTAGAGACTTTTCCCTTTTTAATTCTTTCTACTCTTACCCTTACTACTTCTTGAGTTCATGAGTCTTTAGATTTGCAATAAGTTCATCCATAGTGAGAGTCTTCAGGATTCTTACCTCTGTAATAGCATCTACTTTGCTTTCCCAGGACTTAGGAAGAACTCCTAGAATTTTTCTCACTTTCTTATACAAAAGAATCATTTTTCCTAGGTAGTGCAACTCATTTATGATTGACGTGAATCTATTATACATTTCTTGAATTATTTCTCCTTCCTTCATAGAAAAAGTTTCATACTAAGTAGTCAGCATGTCAACTTTTGTATCCTTCACATCAGTAGTTCCTTCATGAGCAGTCTTCAGGCAGTCCCAAATTTTCTTAGCATTTTTACAAGCAAAAATCATGTTATACTCATTTGGTCCTATACCACACACCAGCAATTTCTTAGCCTTGTAATTCTTTTGAACTTTCTTGCGATCTTTATCATTAAATTCCCTCCTGGTTTTCACAACCATTCTTGTTATGTTTCCTTCATTTACCTCTCTAACTGGCGCATGAGGATCATCAAGTATTACATTCATCAGCTTACTGTCCTTAGTTATAATGAAGTCATACATCCTGATTTTCCACCATCCATAGTACTGCCCATTAAAGCGGGGTGGTCTAGTGGTAGATTGCCCTTCTTCTAGATTAGGTGGCAAAGCCATGATCAAGAAATCACTTTAGATGTGAACCTTTTAGAGTATCCTCACTCTGATACCAATTGATGAAACATGGGGGTGCACAACTATTCTAGGGACCTAGTCCCTGAGACTACGATAAAGGCAATAAAATAGTAACAAATTAAAACTTGCAGAAATTAAAGAAACACAGTGATTTACGTGGAAACCTCCTGGCTCATAGGAGGAAAAACCACGGCTTTCCCTCACAAGCACTCAACCTTCAGTATAATCAAAACTCATTAATTACAGAATCCAAAAAACTTAACTCTAAGTTCCACCAGTTAAAGTAGCTCTACTACAACTAACTTCACTCACTTCAACAGCCTCACAATCGACTAACTGTAATCGATTTAACCTTAGGTAACTCTACCTAACCACTCTACTACCAAGAGAAAAATATTATTCTTATAAGATGAGTAATTCAATTACAAACCAAGACTTAACAAGAACAATTAAACTTGCACACACAGATTTTGAACTTGAGTAAAAGAGAGTTTTCATCATTTTGTTGATTCACCAATTTTGTGAAAACTGCTTGTATGAGAGGCATCTTTTTCTATTTATAGTAGTGTATAAATAAGGGTTTAATTTTAATTGGACCAAGTTTCATAATGGGTACACTGCACTCTTGCACAGTTAGTTGCACTAGCGGACAAAACTGTGCAGAGACGTGACAGTTGTACCTTTTCATGATGAGCCAAGGACCTGGTCTTTCAAATACAAATGATCATCATCAAACATGAAACATCATTACCCTTTCTTTTTTAGAAACTTTGAAATCCATACCAGTGATGGTAGCACGATCCTAATAGGTGTATATTGTTGAGAAAATGTAGAACATTATTCATACAAGTAAATAAATGTAACTCTACAATTAAGAAGAATAAAGCAAAGAATTAATTAATAATTTATGCTTCAAATATATTAATTGTCCAAGCAATCAGTCAACATTGTATCCCTACTTCTGTTCATACTGAAAACTCATCATATCAAGATCTTATTTTTTAAAATGAAATATATGCATTTTATATCATAAATAGGGCCATTAATAGACTGTATACAAGTGGCATAACAAAACATAAATAATCTACACAATCCATTAATTCTCTACAAACGCCACCCAATTATCTATATAATAGGGGACTTTCTGAGTGCACCAAAAGAAAATAAGGATGAAGGCTCATCCTTAACTGGGGTAAACTTGACTCTACACCTTCAAAAGATCTTTTATTTCTCTCACTCCAAATAACCTACATTAATGCAAGTGGTACTATATTCTATGTTCTTCATCTTCTCTTTTTTCTCCCTCTCTTCCACCTGGACATCAACTCTTTTAATATTTTTGGCATCACTCATCAAGTGCCAAACTATTAGGATCTTTAGAGAAGGATCTATTCATAGAGTGAGATATAAATTCAGCCTATTAAAGGGGGGTTGAAACCTTAAAGTTGAATAGAAGAGAGAACTTTGATATCTTCAGCTAGTTAAAAGGAGGATGAAACCTTAGAGTTCAATGGAATAGAGAACTCCGATCTCTTGCTTTTTGTTAAAATAGGACATTGATTTACTCTCTAACCCCTATGCCCCCGCCCCTCCTCCCCCTTTTAATAGGAGTCATGTTACAACTATAATCTAATCTTTATGAAAGTATGAAACATAAAACCCTATTCCAAACTAATGACTATAGCTAACTCTAATCTTTGAGAAACTATAAACATAAATTTTATTTCAAAATAATAAACAAAGCTACATAAACTTCAGTTCCACACATCCACAACCATATGAACATAACCCACCATAATCTTATTATTAAACTTCAATGTAGAATAAGGTAATACATAGCATCGTATGCCTCCTTGCATATGTAACACAAGCTAATGCATACAACATTCTGCTTCCTAGAGTTCTTTGCTATCAAAATCGGCCCTTTTATAGTTAATCAAGTGAAAAAGAATACTTTCATTGGGACCTTTGGGATCCATGCACATCACATAGATAAACATCCTTCTCATAGAAAATCTTCACCGAAAACACACCATTATTCCCCAGTATCCACCACCATGCATAGGCTTCATCAACCAAGTTGCCTTCCCTGTGTAATTAGGTTAACAACTTTGGAGTGAACCTACTTCTCAATTGTTAAAAACCTTCTAAAACTCAATGTCCCACAAATTCTATTCACCTTTCTCCCCTAATTTGTTGAACTATCATTTCTCTCTGATAAGAAATTCTATACAAACTCCTAAAGTCACCTTTTAAAATATTGTCCCCGCATCATCTTATTTTCTAAAAAAAATAGCGCTACCCTCATCTGCGACCTTGAATGAGATGTTTCCCAAGAACATATCTATTACTTCAAAACTTCCTCCACAAACCATGCCTGAAAGATAAATTGATGTATCTAGTTCTCCACTTTCCTTCCTAAATTCCATGTTTATCCTTTATTAACTCCCTCCACAAAGTTTGTGTTTCCAAACTGAACCTCCATAACCTCCATAACCTCCATAACCATTTTCCAAATAATTCTTTGTTGAAAATCATTAACTCTTTAATTTCAAGGCCTCCCCATTTTTTTGAGAGACGCAATAATCCTCCACCCTCTATTAAGATCTTAAAAATAGTTCTATTCATATCAATTAGAAATGAACTAAATATGGACATAAATTTAACCTCAAAGTGGACATTATTCCCTCAAAAAAGGATTAGACCATTTAAGTATCCAATTCGAGATAGAAATTATGGAGTCGCATTGCTGAGGAAAAAATGAAATGGCCAATCATAAACTCTATGACTCTTACACTTTTTATTTCATCCTAAATGAATTCTCATGCAGTTCCTGTTGGGTTCAATTGGTGTTAATGGAAGATGGAGAGACACAAACCTATGAGGAAAAGACACATTATTTTGCAAAAGGAGTAATTGTTCGGATATTTGTGTCCGTTCAGAAAAGACACAATGTTTCGAATGAACAAACATGACTCTTCCAAAGGATACACCATTTTGAATTAACTATTTTCACCTTTTGGAAGGGGCACTTTATGGCTATATAAACCTGTATTTTTTCACAGGTTTAGTATGAAAAATTTCTGCATAAGAAAAATATTCTCTTACTTCTAAAAACATTGTGTGATCATCTCCCGTTGAGTGAATTCAAAGAAAAAATTTTGAGGTGCCGCTATATTCTAGTTGTAAAGCCATTTTATCCTGGGAGGAAAATTCTGCAACCTTGGGTACTTGAGGGGAATTATTTCCTTAAGGATACTCCGTGAATTCATAGGACTTGGCTATTTTCTATTTCATCTGTTTTTTTTAAGAAACTGAAAACATACTTCTTTGAAAGATCATTTTGATCTTGTGTTGAAGGTGTTGACAACTTCATAAGTATTATTGATTTATTCTTGAACTTGTGTTGAAGTAGTGTTGCAAAAATACAGATTTTATGTACCTGAAGAAAGAACAACAATCTTAAGAAAATAATTTTACTAATATATATTATTTCGTTTACTGTTTTTCAGTAAATAGTTGAACTTAATATTGATAGTTTTTCAACTTTTTGAACTTGTGTTTGAAGTTCTTGAAACTTTATTTTGATAGTTCATAAGTTGGTTGACCTTGTGCTGAAGTTCTTAACATTTGGTTTTGCTATTTTCCAGAAAATAGTTTGAACTTTATTTTGTTGATGTTCATAAGTTAGGTTGAACTTATTGTTAAAAATTCAAAGTTGTAAATATAGAGTTAAAACTTCATTTGATTGTTCATATGTTAATTTGAACATATGTTTGAAGTTATTATTGAAAAATACAGATTTTACCAAAACTGAAAAAAATAACAACATTAAGGAAAGTATAAAAATATTTATTTTTGTGCTTGATTGGTGAAAGAAAAAAAATAAATTATCACCATTTATAAATCAAGTATTTGGTTAATCTGTATTGGGTCTGATTTTGTGGAGACTAAATCTTTTGATTTGTATTTCCTCGATTAGAAGAATATAAAAACTTTATCGAGAAATCAATATGAGAATTTGGTTCGAAGAATATAAAAACTTCACTGATTCGTTAAGATCTCTGTATTGATTTCTGGAGTTTAAAATCTGTGTGATTTCACTCTGTTTGAATTTGATTATGATTTGAAGTCATAAAAACTTCGTCATGTTTCATAGTTCATTTAGTTGATGATTTAAACATATAAAAACTTCATCATTAACTAGAAACAAGTTGGCCAAAGATTAAATTCTTATTGTTAGTATTCTGAAATACTAAAGATTATGTCAAAGATTGACAAGAAAATGACGAATGAAACTGAACAATAAATTGATTTGGTTGTGAATGGCGTTGTCCCAATGATTACCAATGTTTCTTCATTAAGTCATTCAGATATTGCTCTAGCAATGAAAATCACAGAGAAACAGAAAAATATTTTGGTGTGAACTTCAAAGAATGACAACAAATGATATCATTTTGACTGGTCAAACTTGTAATGCAAATTTTCACAAGTATAGATCCTCATATTCTTAAAATAATAATAATAATAATAATAATAATAATAATAATTGAAAATCAATTGTCTGATTTGAAAGATCTTATGAGTTATTTCAAGATAGACGAGGATAATGAGTTGAATGAAAAAAATCATCAATGATGGTTGCAAATTCTATTAAGGATGATGCTCCAAATAATAAGAAGATGAAGAAGTCTTCTGGACAAGAAAAGAGATTAGATAAACATGTTGGAAATAACTAGAAAGATTGAAAATTTATGTGATATGATCACTGAAAGTAATCTAGTTGGATATCCAAATGAATGGTGGTTTAATTTAGGAGCCACTAGACATGTTTAAGCAGATAAAAAAGCTTTTGCTACTTATGATTCCATTGGTCCCAAAGAAGTGATCTTCATGGGAAATAATACAACAATCAAGGTTGAAGGAAGTGAGAAGATGTTCCTAAAAGTGACTTCCGACAAGGTGTTCACTCTCAACAATGTTCTCCATATTCCTACTTTAGGAAAAACATAGTGTCGACAACACTTCTCATTAAAAATGGGTTTAAGTGTGTGTTTGTTTTGGAGAAAGTTGTAATAAGCAAGAATGAAACATATGTATGAAAGGAATACCTCAATGAGGGTCATTTCAAACTTTATGTAATGAATGTTGAAATCAATAAAAGTTCAGTTTTTTCTTACTTGGTTGAGTCTTATGATTTGTGGCATGAACGATTGGGCCATGTTAATTACAAAACATTGCAAAAACTGATTAACTTAGAAGTTTTGCCAAACTTTGAGTGCAATAAATCAAAATGTCAAACGTTTGTGGAATCAAAGTATGCTAAGCATCCGTAAAAGTCCATTGACAGAAATTTCAATCCCTTAGACTTAATGTACACTGATATTTGTGATATGAAGTCAACACCATCTCGTGGTGGAAAAAAATATTTTATAACTTTATTGACGATTGCACTAGATACTATTATGTCTATTTTCTAAATAGTAATGATAAAGCAATAGATGCGTTTAGGAAATATAAAACAGAAATTGAAAATCAGTTAGAGAAAAAAATCAAAATGATCAGAAGTGATAGGGGCGAAGAATATGAATCTCCCTTTGTGCAAATATATGTAGAGAATGGAATTGTCCATTAAAATACGGCCCCGTATTCACCTCAGTCTAATGATATTGTGGAAAGGAAAAACCTAACCTTGAAGGAAATAATGAATGCATTGCTAATAAGTTCAGGTTTACCGCAAAACTTATGGGGAGAAGCTATCCTTAGTGCTAACCGAATACTCAATAGAGTGCCCCATAGTAAGACACAATCAATTCCATATGAAAAATGGAAAGGAAGAAAACCCAACTTAAAATAATTCAAAATGTGGGGGTGTCTAGCAAAGGTCCAAGTTCCTATGCCTCAAAGAGTAAGGATAAGACCTAAGACGGTGGACTGCGTGTTCATAGAATATGCTTAAAGTAGTAAGGCATATCATTTTTTGATTCATAAATCCAAACATCCAAATATCAATGAAAATACAGTAATTAAATGAGATAATGCTTAATTCTTTAAAAATATTTATCCGTGTAAAATTAGACATAACAGTCTAGTGGGGGTTCTAAATGACCTCGAGATGAACCAAGTGAGAATGTACATAATGATGAAAATCCAAGACATAGTACTCTTCAAAGAGCTTCAACTTCGTTTGGATCAGATTTTGTAATATTTCTCTTAGAAAATGAGCCTCAAACTTTTTAAGAAGTGATGTCGTCATCAGACTAATCTTTTGGAAAGAAGCAGCCAATAGTGAGATTAATTCAATCTTAAATAACCATACATGGGAGTTGCTTAATTTTTGTCTGGGAAATAAACCTTTAGGTTCTAAATGGATCTTCAAAAGAAAAATAAAAGTAGATGGTACTATTGACAAATACAAGGTAAGACTTGTAGTAAAAGGCTTCAAATAGAAAGAAGACCTTGATTACTTTGATGCATACTCGCCAGTAACAAGGATAACGTCAATTCAAATGTTAATTACCTTGGAAGCGGTATATGGTTTTGAAATCCATCAAATAGATATAAAACAGCATTCCTAAATGGAGAATTGGAGGAAGAAATCAATATGGAATAACCTAAATATTTTCTGGTTCCAGGAAAAGAAAATAAGGTGTATAAACTTGTTAAGTCATTGTATGGACTAAAAGAAGCACCTAAATAATGACATACAAAGTTTGACCAAACCATATTGGCAAACGAGTTCAAGATAAATGAATGTGATAAGTGTGTCTATATTAAAGACACTCCAAATCACCAAGTCATTTTTTGTTTATATGTGAATGATATGTTGATCATTAGTAGAGACATTTCTGACGTAAAGGCCACAAAGAGAATGCTTAAAAGCAAGTTTGATATGAAAGATCTTGGAGTTACGGATGTGATCTTAGGAATAAGAATCCATAGAACTCCACAAGGGTTGGCATTGTCACAGTTTCATTATATTGAAAAAGTACTTGACAAATTCAAGTATTTGGAATTTGGTATTACCAAGACTCCATTGGATGTAAGCTTCACACTTCAAAAGAATGAAGGCAAAAATGACTCACAACTGGAGTATGTAAGAGTATTGGGATTTTTAAAATATATAATGAGTTATACACAACTAGACATAGCATGCGCTATTAGTAAGTTACGTCGGTACACAAGTAATCCCAACAAAACTCATTGGATGGCAATGAAAAGAGTTTTGGGGTATCTTAAATACACTCAAGACTATGCTTTTCATTATAATAAATATCTCGCGGTACTTGAAGGATATAGTGATGCAAATTGGATCACCGAACCGAATGAAGTAAAATCCACGAGTGGATATGTATTTACTAACGGTGGAGGAGCGGTCTCTTGGAAATCATCTAACCAGACATGTATTGCTCGCTCCACAACAACAACAACAAACCCAGTGTATTCCCACTTAGTGGGGTCTGGGGGGGGTAAGATGTACGCAGTCCATACCTCTACCTCTGATGAAGTAGAAAGGCTGTTTCCGAAAGACCCCCGGCTCAAGGCACAAGATATCACACAAACACATAGTAAAGCACAGAAGCAGATGACATAACATAAATACGGCACCCATAAGGAATATAAAACAGAGGAAAGCAGAGGAAAGCACACAGATTCGTAATAAGCATGGAACACTGAATACGGAATCATAACGGGAATAAAAAATAAAAAAAAATAAAAAACCCCACCAAGTAATTCCCTACACTAGTGACCCAATCTGGCCCTACTCTTCTGCCGTAATTCGCGTCTTCCAGACCTTCCTATCTAGGGTCATGTCCTCGGTGAGCTGTAACTGTTCCATGTCCCGCCTAATCACCTCACCCCAGTACTTCTTCGGCCTACCCCTACCCCGCCTAAAACCATCCAATGCTAGCCTCTCACACCTACGGACCGGGGCATCCATGCCCCTCCTCTTCACGTGTCCGAACCATCTCAATCGTGCTTCCCGTATCTTACACTCCACTGAAGTCACACCAACCTTCTCCCGGATAGTCTCATTCCGAACTCTATCCCCTCGAGTCAGTCCACACATCCAGCGCAACATCCGCATTTCTGCCACCTTCATTTTTTAGATGTGGGAGTTCTTAACTGGCCAACACTCCGCTCTATACAGCAAGGCCGGATGGACTACCACCCTATAGAATTTGCCTTTAAGCTTGGGCGGCACCTTCTTATCACACAGCACCCCCGACGCGAGTTTCCACTTCATCCATCCCGCCCCAATACGGTGCGAGACATCCTCGTCAATCTCACCGTTACTCTGGATCACGGACCCGAGATACTTGAACTTATCCCTCTTACATACCTCCTGTGCTTCCAGCTTCACTACTACCTCGTTCTCTCGCCTCACGTCATTAAACTTACATTCCACATACTCTGTCTTGCTTCTGCTCACCCTGAACCCTTTAGACTCAAGAGTTTGCCTCCACATCTCTAATTTGTCATTTACACCCCCTCGAGTCTCATCTATCAGAACTACATCGTCTGCAAAGAGCATACACCACGGCACCTCCCCTTGAATACGCCGCGTCAACACATCCATTACTAACGCAAACAAAAAGGGACTAAGAGTAGATCCCTGATGCAATCCTGTCTGGACAGTGAAATGCTCTGAGTCTCCTCCCGCCGTCCTCACCTGGGTTTTCGCTCCACAATGGAATCTAATTTTATCTCATTAGATAAAGCCGATGAAAAAGAAGAATGGCTCCAAAATTTCTTGGAAGATATTCCTTATTGGCCCAAACCAGTGGTACAAGTATGTATACACTATGATAGCCAAGCGGCAATAGGTAGGGCAGGGAGCATGATGTATAATGTTAAATCTCATCACATAAGACAGAGATATAATATCGTTAGAGAACTTCTCTCTAGTGGAATTATCACTGTTGACTATATGAAATCAAAGGATATTATGTCGGATCCACTTACAAAAGGCCTATCTAGAGAAGGAGCTGAGAGGATATCCAAGAAAATGGGTTTAAGGCCTAGGACAAGTCAGCATAGTGGTAACTCTACCTAGCAGACTGGAGATCCCAAGAGCTAGGTTCAAGGAGATCAAACAAATTTGTGTCTGATAGGTTCAACATTGTCAAATACCTAACCCATTAGCATGATGTAACAATGTTTAGTAAACGAAGATAAGACTTATGGTGTGAAGTCTTTTAATGATTATCTAAATTTGGCAGATTTGACCAAATAGTTTAATCTATGGTATTAAACATTTAGAAATCACCTATGTGAGGGCAAAGTCGAAGCCACTTCAAGGAGAATATTAGTAAAGGCCTATTCTCTAAGCTCTGATAAGACCGAGACGTGTTCACAGCTGAAACGAACAAAACCATGAGAACCATAGATGGTAAAATATTAGTTGTTTGACATGTGTTGTCTAGGTGTACATTAAATCTCGACGGTTCAAAGATATCAAATCTATCGATTGACCGAGTGCATCCAATGCATGTTCACTACGAAAAGTTCAAAAGAAAACCCACTTATCCAGATGCAATCAGTCTTTACTTGATGATCACATACTTGTCCGTAAAGTTTTACAAAGAATAGCCATTCCCCATTCATGTGGGGGATTGTTGGGTTTAATTGGTGTGAATGGAAAATGGAGGGACACAACCCGTTGAGGAAAAGACACATTGTTTTGGAAAAGGAGTGACTGTTTGTATAGTTGTGTCTGTTCAGAAAAAAACACAATATTTCAAATGAACAAACATAACTCTTCCAAAGGATACACCTTTTCGGATGAACCATTGCCACCTTCTGAAAGGGGCACTTTATGGCTATATAAACCTGTATTTTTTTTCATAAGTTTAGTATGAAAAATTTCTGCATAAGAAAAAGATTCTCTTGCTTCTAAAAACTCTGTGTGATCATCTCTCATTGAGTGAGTTTGATGAAAACCAGAAAGTTTGAGGTACCGCTATATTCTGGTTGTAAAGCCATTTTATCCTGAGAGAAAAATTCTGCAACCTCGGGTACCTGAGGGGAATTATTTTTTTAAGGACACTCCGTGAATTCGGAGGACTTGGCTATTTTCTTCTTCATCTATTTTCTTTAAGAAACTGAAAACATACTTCTTTAAAAGATCATTTTGATCTTGTGTTGAAGGTGTTGACAACTTCATAAGTGTTCTTGATTTATTCTTGAACTTGTGTTGAAGTAGTATCGCGAAAATACAGATTTTGTGTACCCGAAAACAACAGTTCCTACTCCTTTCAACAAGAGACCAAGGCTAAAAAGAAAACTTTAAATCATAAATCATAATTAATATTTGATTACTACATTATAATTAGGCAACTAATCAATATTTCTAAACTTCATATATTCAAGAATGAACTTTGAATTCCAACACTCTTCCCCAAACTCAGCACTTCTTTAGCAATATCCATCTCTCCTACAAAATTCTTCCACCAATTTATTCTCTCCTCCCACACACCCACCATCTCACCCAAAAAATGCCTCTTTACTCCAATATTTACCATAGACCAAACTTGTAGCTTGCATAACTGCAAATCAAGAATTCTCTGTTCTCCAATTCCTGACAGTAACACAAACAGTTACTCCCTTAGTTCCCATTTTTTACTTAGTCACATTTGGTTTCTTGAGAGTCGATTGCATGAACTTTACATTTTGTCGTCATATTAATATGAAAAGCATTATAACTTATCCTATTTTTTGAATAGTTTTTGAACACCATAATATAATTTTTAAAATTTAAATTATTAAATTAATCTAATTCAATTTAGCTTCAAAGATTAGTCAAACTTGACTCTCGAAAAGCGAAATATAACAAGCAAAATAGATCGAATTGAGTACCCTCTAATACAAGTTTAATTATACATAAGGAAAATTTCTTCACCTTCATATAAATAAGCGCTCTTAGTTTAATATATTGCAAGGGATCACTAAATTTTAAAGAAAATAGAACCAATAAAATAAAAAAAGATATGATACTACCTGTTAAAAAGGAGCAATTTTTAATTCTATATATAAAAGAATTTGAACGAAAGACAAAAAAGGAATGAATATACAGACCTAAATGAATAAGGCAGTACTGTATATGTAGGTCGATTGGTACGTGCTACAAGTATGCAATAGAGAGTATAAAGAATAGAAGAAAGCAAGAATTAAGCTGAGCTGGAATTTGATTAGTTGAAACTGTTAAAATGATAGTTGTAGTTTAAAATTCTGTTTTACTATAGTTATTACTGTAGCTGCATCCCAATGTTAGTTAAGGCGGTTACAACTATCCAATTAAAAGTTTTAGCTATATAAACCATTGTACTGATTGTTATATAGATTGAATAATAATATTTCTCTATTTTCTCTCTCAAATTCTCTTCTCATCTTAGCTAAGTTCTCAAATTTTCCCTGATTAGCATATCAGTTTTTCAAAGATAATTCCTAAAACTGACCCACAATTGCCATTCGATTAGTAATTGTGCATCAATTGGTATCAAAGTTGTCCTGATCTTTGGCCATAGATAGTTAATCGGAGTAAGTTGAGTGAAGGTATGAAGAATAAGATCTCACAGATGCAAGAACAGCTTCAGAAACTAATGGAGAGAATAACCAGCATCATAGATAGGAAATCACATGTTGACAAGGAGATGGGGGAATTGAAGGAAAAATTGGCGAGGCTAGCAGTTAATAACCGAGAAAAAGAAGGGGGAAGAGAAGAATCTTCTATTGTAAGAGCTTGATCAATGGATTTGCATAATGATTACAGGTAAAGAGACAATCATAATCATGGTAACTTCTTCACTCGATTTTCTAGGTTGGATTTTCCTAAATTATCTAGCTTAGAATTAAGAACTTGGCTATAAAACGTTGACCAGTTCTTCTCTATGGATGAAATTTCATTTGAGAAAAGGGTTAAGATAGCTTCTATCCATATGAAAGGAGAAGCTATAGCTTGGCACAGATCGTATGTAAGATCAAGGAACTCAACTGCAGAGTTGAGTTGGACTGAGTATGTGTTGGCCTTGAATGAAAGATTTGGGGAAGGGTTTGAGGATGCTATGAAAGTGCACAAGAAAGTAACTTAATATAGGTAGTGTGTAGGAATATCAGGCTGAATTTGATAGGTTATTGACATCTGGAAACCTATCAATGGAAAACCAAATTATTATTACTTGGGAGGGTTGTAAGGATGCAATCACCTAAGACATTGATCCAGGCCTATAAATTAACAAGATTGCAGATGATATTTTTAAATCTCAAGCAAAGTCTTGGGGTTTGAGGAGTGGAGGAAGAGTGCAAGGACCCCTATTAACTACTTTCCCATTTGCTAAACCACCTGTGCCAAATTCTGCAGTTAAAAAGAGTAATGACATTTAACCAATTAGATATCTAAGGTTTGATGGATATAATACTGAAAGGAGACTAACTTCTGCAGAAATGGATAAGAAGAGGGCAAAGGGATTGTACTTCTTTTGTGATAAAAAATATATTATGGGACATAAGTGTGCAACCAAGAAACAGATTTATTTGATTGATGCAATAGAAGATGATCAGCTATAAGAAGTTGAATATGATAAAATAGGAAAAGAAGTTGTACTAGAACCTAAAGAGTTGATGACTATTTCCTAACAAGCCTATACTAGTATCTTTGGATATCAAACAATTAGAGTGATGGGTTATCATGAGAAGATGCCCTTGCAGGTTCTTATAGACACTGGGAGTACACACAATTTTATAGATCAGGAGGTTGCAAAAGGACTGGGATGTCAAGCTAATAACATAGAGGAATAATCTATAAGTGTAGCTGATGGGAGAAAAGTGACCATAACATCAATTTGCAAAAATCTGCAGTGGTTGTTACAAGGCACTACATTTGCTTTAGATTTCTTGCTACTTCCTTTAGGTAATGTGGATATTGTTTTGGATGTCCAGTGGTTAAGCACCTTGGAAAGAATACTCTTTTATTTTATCAGCATAACTATTGAGTTCAAGTACCAAGGCAAGAAATATGTCCTGAGAGGAGCAACCAATAAGTTGAAGACTACTAAGAGTAAGACTTTAATCAAGTAGTGTGAAGTTGAGAATCAGCTTTACATGTTATCCTTTATGCCTACAGATTATGTAGAAGACCTTTGCTACAATATTCAAACTAATCCAGGTAATGAAACTCCCTTGATTTTAACAGGTTTACTTGATGATTTTGCTAGCATCTTTGAAGTGCCAACAACCTTACCACCTTATAGAGGACCTTTTAATCATAGAATTCCACTGTTAGATTCAGCAAATCCATTCAGTAAAAGACTTTACAGGTACCCTGGGATTAAGAAAGATATTATTAAGAAATTAATTCAAGAAATATTGGATCAGGGTGTGATACAACATGGTACTAGTCCATATGTTTCACTAGTGGTCTTGGTGGGAAAAAAAGATGGTAGTTGGAGGTTATGTGTAGATTATAGAGAATTAAACCAAATCACTATCAAGGACAAGTTTCCTATTCCAATTATAGAGGACCTCTTGGGTGAATTGGGAGGTGCACAGGTGTTTTCAAAAATAGACCTCAGAGCTGGATACCACCAGTTGGGGATGTTTGAAGAAGATACACATAAAATAATATTTAAAACTCATGAAGGCCATTACGAGTTTTTAGTTATGCTTTTTGGCTTAACTAATGCCCCATAATCATTCCAAAGCCTTATGAATTCAGTGTTTAAACCACTCTTGATGAAGTTAATCCTAGTATTTTTTATGATGTACTAATTTATAGTAGAATCTGGAATAAGCATGTTGATCATGTGAGGGCAATGTTTGAGTTAATGCAGTAGTTCCAACTATTTTCTAAGATGTCCAAGTTTGATTTTGGAGTCAAGAAGGTAAAATATCTTGGTCATTTCATAAGTGGAGAAGGTGTTGCTACTGATCTTGAAAAGATCACTTCAATTCAACATTGGCCTACTCCGGCTAACCTTAAACAGTTGAGAGGGTTCTTAGGATTAGCTGACTATTATAGAAGATTTATTAAGGGATTTGGTGTCATTTGTAGACCCTTACATAATCTCTTAAAGAAGGATAGGTTCACCTGGTCAGTTCAAGCTACTGAAGCATTTGATCAACTAAAGAAGGCCTTAATAATAGCTCCAGTCTTAGCCATGTCTAATTACACTAAGACATTTTTAGTAGAAACTGATGCCAATGGGAAAGGCATTGGGGTTGTACTCATGTAGAAAGGACATCTCATTACTTTTATCAGAAGGTCCTTACACCCTAAACACCAGGTCATGTATGTTTACGATAGGGAATTACTTGCACTTATTTTTGCTATTACAAAGTGGTCACATTATTTACTTGGAAGGATCTTTGTTGTCAAAACTAATCAAAAGGCCTTGAAATATCTTTTGGAACAAAATATTCATACTGATTCCAGGTGGCCGGCATCACTAAATTGATGGCTTTTGATTTCACTATTGAGTACAAAAAAGGGCTGAGAACAAGGCTATTGATGCATTATCAAGAAAACCTGAGGCTGAGCTCTTAGATATTTCATTATTGACACATGATGAAGCCTTGTATGTAAGAATTCAAGATTCTTGGCAAGCTGATACCATATTACAAGAAGTGATCCACAGGTTGCAGGTTTATCCCTTAATTTTTTTACATGGCTTAATGATCAGTTAAGGTGGAAAAGAAGATTAGTTGTAGGCAAGGATTTATAATTAAGGAGGGATATCATTACATTGTAGCATGCTATACCTCAAGGTGGGCATTCAGGGATGAATGCAACAATCAAGAGGTTGCAGACATTGTTCTATTAGAAATCTCTAAATTCTGATGTTAGAGATTTTATCAATAAGTATAACTTTTACCAGAGGAATAAGTGTGATACTTCTTCTTATCTAGGGTTATTACAACCTTTACCTATACCTGATGGAGTCTGGACTGATGTATGCATGGATTTTATTGAAGGCTTACCTAAGGTGCAAGGTAAAGAGGTGATCTTAGTGGTGGTTGATAGAATAAGAAAGTATGCTTATTTCATCAGTCTTCAACATCCATATACTACTCAAACTGTTGCTCAATATTTCATGGATCATATTTTCAAGTTACACGGACTACCTTCTACCCTGACAAGTGACAGAGACCCTATTTTTGTCAGCTCATTCTGGCAGGAATTGTTTGGATTATTGGGAGTCAAAGTACAATATTCTACTGCATACCATCTGCAGACTGATGGACAAACTAAGGTTTTGAACAGGATATTAGAGACCTATTTGAGGTGTTTCTTCTCAGATAAGTCTAAAGAGTGGGTGTCTTATTTGTCTCTTGCTGAATGGTGGTACAATACCACCTATCATACCACTCTTAAATGCACTCCATATAAAGTTCTCTATGGCCAAAAACTTCTCATTCACCTCTCTTACTTAGCTGGAGAATCCAATTTTGATATGGTTGATAGGTCACTGATTGCAAGGGAAGCATTTATTCAACTCTTAAAGCTTCATATCCTTAGAGCTCAACAGAAGATGAAGGATCTGGCAGACAAGCATAGGTCTGTTAGGAGTTTTAAGGTGGGAGATTGGGTGTACCTAAAAATTCAGCCTTATAGACAGATTTCAGTAGTTGCCAGGCCCTTTAACAAACTGGTTGCTAAGTTTTATGGCCCTTATTTGATTGAATCTAGAATAGGTGATGTGGCCTACAAGCTATTACTGCCTAGTGATGTACTCATTCATCCCACATTCCATCTAGTGATGTACTCATTCATCCCACATTCCATTTTTCTCAGCTAAAAAAATGTCATGAAGTCCCTTGCAACATTGCACACCCTCCAGCTATTTAATTGTCAAGTCCTTACTGTCCTACCCCTGAGAGAGTTCTATACAAAAGATTGGTTAAAAAGGGTAACAAAGCAGTGGAACAATTGCTTATTAAGTGGAGCAACTTGGATGAAGATCAGGCAACTTGGGAATTCTCTTCTGAGTTTCAATTATTATTTCCCTCTTTTAATCCTTGAGGTCAAGAATCTGCTGAAGGAAGGGGTATTGCTACAAGTGTGCATTAGAGAGTATAAAGAAGAGAAGAAATCAAGAATTAAGCTGAGCTGGCATTTGATTAATTGAAACTGTTAAAATGATACTTGTAGTTTAAAATTCTATTTTTACTATAGTTGTTACTGTAGCTGCATCCCACAGTTAGTTAAGGAGGTTACAACTATCTAATTAAGAGTTTTAGCTATATAAACCATTGTGTTGATTGTTATATGGATTGAATAATAACATTTCTCTGTTCTCTCTCTCAAATACTCTTCTCATCTTAGCTAAGTTCTCGGATTTTCCCTGATTAGCATATCATTTTTTTGAATATAATTCCTAAAACTAACCCACAATTGCTATTTGATTAGCAATTATACATCAGTACGGGAAGAAAATAAGACGGGGAGAAATTAATAGGGTGTTTTTGTAAAAATAAAAAAAAGGGTCATTTGTAACAATAAATATAGTTGAAATGAAAGTTGGAAAAAAATGAGTTTCAAAAATAGTTTGGAATTGAATTTGGAATTATCATGGCCAAACACCTTAATTTTCACTAAAGTGAACGAATTTTTTTAAAAAAAATAAAATATTCTTATGGTCAAACGGGTCCTCAAAGTGTAGTCTGTTGGGTCCAAGTTAATGTTTAGCTTTCTTTGAACAGGACAACCATCTTAGATTTTTCAAGTGCTCAAGAAAAATATAGTACTGGTGTGACGTCCAAGTCAATTATGTTGTGTTTTTAACTTAATTTAAAATGTTTTGTACTAGTGTGATGTCCAAGTCAATTTTGTTGTGTTTTTAATTTAAAATGGTTCTTATTCATCATAGACCCCATTGTAAATTAGGGTTGTTTGGTCTGATTAGTTCACAAGATTGAATGACCAATTTTTCTTCAAACCCTCGATTTCATTGCTTTCCAAGAAAATTAGGTTGAATATGTAAGCCATGCATTTAGGAGGAACAATAATAAAAGGAATTTTGATTTTGGTCTTGTAGTTATTTTCAGTTCAATTAAACAACTCAACGCATGATTTTAGGTTCTATTAGAGTTTTTTTTTTTGAGTATTTGTAATCGTTCATTATGTAAATAAATTAATCTATATCTATAATCTATAATCTATAATATACTAAAAGTGTAAGGGCCTTAGAAAAGTGATTTGAACTTTTTCCCCTTCATTAAAAGACTTTTTTTTAGATAAAACTGTCTTTTCATTATTTTCTTTAATTTATTATTTAATTATTTATAATATACTAACTAAACTCCTAAAATACATAGGACTCCTAAAATATATGGAAAGAGAATCAATTGATATTTTCCTTTGATCAATTAGAAAAGTACTCCTAAAATAGGATAGAAAAATACTCCTAAAATAGAACTCTATTAAGGAAATACTTCTATAAATATTGAGATGCACGTTAAACTGGAGAATAAATCGATTAACTTATTGGGAAAATATGATGCACATTAAACTAGAGAAGAAATTAATTTACTTATTGGGAAAATATAATTGATACTAATCTAACATGATTCGGTTGCATGTCTGATTGATGGATGCCTAATTTCCTAACCCTCAACTTCATTGTTTTTGTCAATATAATAGAATTCAACGTGTGTTTATATATCTTCTTTTTTTCATTCAAGTCATTTTTTAGGGTCAAAATTTTTTTTCAGACAAGAATTATTTTCATCAAAACTGAAGCTTTGTGATCACTATTGTATTATCTTGTTGTAGTTTACAGGTCGTAGATGAATGTCAGTCATTTTTGAGGAATTTTCTTAGGTAAAGATTAGGTTTAATTGTATTATTTTTATATCTCTATTTTGAGAATTTTTTTGCGTTAATGTTAAGTTTAGTTGTATTATTTTGATATCTCTATTATGGTATTATTTTGTTATAGTTTACAGGTGGTAGATGAGTGTCAGATGGATTTGGAAAAATTTGTGTAAATATTAGATTTAATTATGTTGTTTTGATGTCTCTGTCATCATATTTTTTGTTAAAAGTTAAGATTAATTAATTAAATTCTCCAAAAGATATTGAATTTAATTATTGTATTCATCTTTATTATTTAAACAATTATCGTATTTAGTGTAACGTTTGAATTCAATAAAGTGAGGTACACGTGCGAGAAGCGTACACCTAAACTAGTTATTTAAAATATGTCAACAACAATATACCTAGTGAAATCCCACAAGTGGGGTATTGTAATGCCACGAGTATTTAGACCCTTAAATAGAGCTAAGAACGAGCCCACGTAACACCTAAATCGAGTATAAATTACTTTGGTATGTGTTCGGAGGTGTTGGGGACTATTTGAGACATAAAAAAGGGTCATGCTCCCAAGGGGGATCCCGTGCCACGTGGATTACCATAGGGGGCTACTGCCTCACCCATGCGGTGGCCTCGTGCTGTGATGGGGTAGCTCAGATTAGGCCCTGCGTTACGAAGGGGAGGGCATGCCTCCAAGCATGCACTGCGCCCTCCCTTTTCATTGACAGGACATCGTTTTAATGTTATTCAGGGGGTATTTGAGTTTTTTTACACACCTAAAATGTTCCCCATCCACCCAATGCGTCATTAAGTGCCTAAACACGACTCTCTTAACTTCTAATCACTTTGAGAACATCCCTAAATCAACAGAGAAGAGAGTTACCTAGGGGTCAAAGTTCTTTAAATCCAAGGGTCAAATTGCATCAATTTCCTTCTGCTAAGAGGTATATTGAACGACCTTACTACTCATGGGCTTGAAACTCATGTTTTCCTATATATATATATATATATAAAGTGTGAAGGGTCTTAGAAATATTGTTTGAACTTTTTGCACTTTGTTAAAACACTCCGTAATAGACAAAATTGTCTTTTCTCCTTTTTTTTCTTAAACTATTATTTAATTAAATTAAATACTCCTAAAATATATAGAAAGAAATTAAAACTCCTAAAATATATGGAAAGTATAATAAGATAAGAGAAGAAATTAGTCGTATATTATTTATACACGTCCGTAGAAACCCTAATCGATAGGTTTTTCATATTGAAGTTCTTCTTTTTTTTGCGTTTATTTTGACTGACTATATGATGCAGTTTGTTTAGCGATCATTATAATCCACTTATTATCAATAATATTATTTCAAAATGAAACATTGAATTTTTCTTTCTACATTTTTTATGATTTTTTTTTTTGAAAATATTTACTAATCGCATTGATCAGACATGAAGATGTTTTCAGTTGATCAATTGAGAAGAAAAAACGTTCTTCACATATAATTGCTGAATTTATACAATGTTAAAGTTGTAGCAATTCTTGTGAATGAGGCACGGGTAACGGTGTTTTATTGAATTGACTTATGAGGCACATGTTTAATTTAATTAACACAATGATTATATGGGTTCTTATTAAAAAAAAAATTGTGTTCTTTGTATAGCGCTTGATATAGTTTTTTGTACTAATAGATAAGAGAGAAAGAAAAATTATTGCAACCCTCATCATCAAAAATAAATACAATGATGACGATATGGATTCCATATCAAATTGTATGGGATAAGAAATTACATGTAATGCAGGTTAGAATTGGTAGCCTCCTATCAAAATTATGAATAGTTATGTGTTTGTGATTATGAGTTTGTAAATTTTAAATCTTTATTTTGTTTGATCTTCTTCTTTTTAAAAAAAATTAGGTGTAACAAGTCATGTAGG
>NC_061115.1:149897714-149941598 GCF_002878395.1 Capsicum annuum | reverse complement strand
GTAGGAGTCTAAAATTAAATCATTTTTAGTTTCTTCAAATATATGAGAAGAAGTTAAGACTCCTAAAATATATGTAAAGAACCACATTATTTATTTAATTGGCATTGAGAAATTGAAGAAGGATTATGAGTTAGGCTTGGACAATGTGGTTGATTACAGGGTTTGGCGATCAATGTGTATGGCATGAAGGACCTGATGAATGTTGGTTTGAATAAGTTATGCGAAGTTGTTCTTGAAAAAGATATTGAGAAGTCCAAGAGCGTTACTTTAGGCAAGTGGAATAATAGGAAACTTGGGGAGGGTCAAGTTCAGTATGTCTGTGTTGATGCATATGTTGTATTCAAGATTGGAAAGGTCTTGAAGGCAACTTCATTCATTATCTTTTAAATGTTTGGATCAAACAATATGCAGGAACAACTTACTAATAGTTAGTATCAAAAATTGGGTCTTCTTCTCTTTCTACGTTTTCTTTTTTATCATTATCATCATCTTATATATTTCCTTTTTGTTATATCTTTTAGTTAATAACTTTACAGATTATATATGAATTACACATATAATAATTAATTGACAATGAATCTCTACTTTTTATAATTTCTCATGTTCTCTTTCAATCAAAAATGTTTCATAGAAAATTGATCGAAATAAGCATGTTACCGTTGAATGCAGTAGCCAAAAAATAAAAACTTTATCTCTTTTTATTTTTCTTTTTTGATGTATTTAATTATGACTTAGTTTTGATTATTTTACTAAACTATATTTTGATATATTATTCATTCAACTTGAGGCTTTCTAATTAAATTTGAAGATTGATCAAGTATATTATCTATTATAAATCGAGTTTAATCTATCAGGTTAATGATTTGGAAGATGAACCGCGTGAAAAGCAACAACCTCATGTTATTGATTCTCGAATCCTTGATACAATGGTAAATATATTATGGATTGTTAACTATTAGTACCTGTTGTTTTATGTTGTGTATAGTAGTCTTAATTTATGTAGTCATTTCTTTCAACTATTTGATGTGTAATGGGTAAGAATTATTTCAAATATACATATATTATTGTAACGGGTAAGGATTATTTATCTTGCTATATAATAAATTTATATTGTTTCAATTTTTGGGGTGAATAAGGAATTCTTAGGAGACATGAGTAAATAAGGAACCAAATAAGAGTCTGCATTTTAGTTGTTTACTTTAGTAGCTATGTAAATAGTATATGAAAGGGTTAGGACATGGATGTCAGAAAAAGTATGACATGTATTCCCTATCTTAAGAAATGACTTGCTTTATTTTATGAAGGCCAGTTAGAAAGATCTAGATACTTCACATAACATAGCTAGCACATTATTACTTTATTAATTCACATAATATAGGGCTGGCAGACACTAGGATATGTGCTCCCATCTCCTAACAATTTTACATTTTAGTTTTATATATATGTTATATTTGTGCCTGCATGCCAAAATTAAATAATTTGATTGTTGATGTTTGTACTGTCTTATCATGTTTTGGAATCAACGCAGGAGTTACAGTAGTAACCTGCTATTACGACCCAGACTAACGGACCGTGCGGGTATCTACGCTATTCTAAGTAGCTAGGAGAACCCTTCTTACCCAACTAAAAATATGCGGAAGACTTCTGTTTTTAAGAAAATATTGGATTAAATATAATAAAGTAAATTAAATACTAATAAATAAACTTTTTTGAAAACTTCTTACAAATGTCATTCACTATCTCAAGACTTTGCCAGACATGTACAAGAGCTATCTACAACAGCATAGACTAATAATAAATAAATAATACAAAGACTCCAACATCTGCCAGGAAGAGAGTGTAGAAGTTTGTGCTGAAAATCTTCATCTATCTAGTAACTACAAACTAACCTGATCTAGTCTACACTCCAAGAAGGAATGTATAAGTGTAGGGTCAGTACAACCACACTTACTGGTAGGCATCATCGACCGACCGTGTTAGTTCATATAATCATAAAATAGAATTAAGGAAAATAAATTATGACATCTTGAATGGAATATAATTCAACTAAGATTGTAATAAAACTATTACTTTACCTATATAAGTTACATCATCCAACTGCTCTTCCAGCTCCATCAATATTATATTTGCTACTGACATACTCTAGCCTCATTAATTCACACCATCAACCACAATCCAACCCAATACATCACTATTCCTCTTTATTCACCTTATCTTTTACATCACTCATATTCACAGGAACAAACTCATAATCATAGACAACCCACACTAAACTCCCGGGCTAACAAACAAATGTTATCTTATAATATTAAAGAATGATAACTAGCCATTCTAGTAAGCTACAATTAAAATAAGTATAAATGAAGCAAGTCAACCAACATATAAGTAAGTACAAAATTTTACTTTTTCAAATGCATATCACACAATCAAATATCCAATGATACAATAATACAGCAATAACTTATCAAACAGTGCTCACAAGCAAGCAACATAACCATCAAGAGTATCAACAATACTGTAAACATCCACAGACTTAACACAAATATGTACGCACATGCTATGGGACTTATTTTTGTCCAAATAGTCATGACCTGCAGGGAACAATCTATGTTTATGTACCGTACTGATGTGGTACCCGATCCAACATATACATATCTGTACCAACATGGTGCCGAATCCAACATATACATATCCATACCGGCGTGGTACCCGATCCAACATATACATATCCGTACCGGCGTGGTACCCGATCCAACATATACATATCCATACTGGCGTGGTACCCGATCCAACATATACATATTTGTACCGGCATGGTACTCGATCCAACATATATATATCCGTACCAGCATGGTACCTGATCCAACATATACATATCCGTACCGGCGAGGTACCCAATCCAACATATATATATCTGTACCGGTGTGGTACCCAATCCAACTTATACATATCCATACCGGCGTGTACCCGATCCAACAGATACAAGTAATATCAATATCAAATTTACACAACCTCACAGCATATAATACGATGTACCAAGTTTACAAGTACAATTAAAGTCATAAGACAATTCCATCAAGTAAATTTTAATAATCATTTATACACGCATCAACAATCCAAACATCAATAATTTCAAGCATGTCCGAATACCAATCAATAAGTTTTTAATTTAGGAGCATACACATAATTAAGTCGAGTCTAAACTCCAATTAAACCGTAACCTACTATATACATTTTATTAAATTCACACTATCTTTCGGGATGTAATACGACGTACTAAATCTATAAGTGTACTTAAAATCATAAAAAAATTCGATCAAGTGCTTTCATTTATCAATATTTTATCCCTCTCACGGGCATTATTTTAATAATTCATCATGATTATCCATACGCCATTCATAGGCACAATTTAATAAACTATCATTATCACCAATTTAGCCTCTCTTGGGCATCCAATAGATAAAGTGCTTTATCAATACCTAAACAGAATATCATAAAATAAATCACAATTTAACACTTAAGCATGCAAGTCACTATTGGAGTATTACTTACTCATTAATTATTAAAATGTCACTACCTCTTTTCATAAAATACAATCATCACACTAATTCAAGTCATCTATCCTTTAGATATTATTGTGCTCATCAATACTTAATCCTAGCATGGTTCTCCTCACCATATTATTGTCCAACATGTACAACTTAATATCATTATAACTCAACTAGGTTCATCACCAGAACAACTAAGAACTATAATGTCCACATCCTTCATTTACAACAATCTCATTGCAACACATAGCACATAATATTACAAGTATCACCTAATTACTCGATAATATAATTTTCGGGATTAAAGTTAAGTTCTTGTGTCTTTATCTACCTCAACTTCATACTCGCAGGCCTAGACATGCTTTCTCCCGTCAATTCTAAGTTATGAAAATATAAATTAACACAATCTTTTACTCATTAAGCCTAGCCTATCTGGACGCTAAGCTTTAGGAAGAAACAAGTTGCAACAAAGATGCTCTTTCCTTTCCTTTATGCCTTGAAATAATCAATCATCTAAAAATTAAGCAATTATAAGAGTAATAAGTAATTACTCTTCAATAAAATATCTTGGGGATTCAAACCCACTAATTCTACCCTTCATTCAAGGTCTGTATCATCTTTCAAATTTAATTAATCATTTATTAAATCTTTCAAGCTTAACTCATCTTCATTAATGGAGTTTTTATACTAAAGGTCTCATTTTTAAGGAATTTGAGGTTCCTAACCATCAAAATTAATAATTTAGTTTATAAAATTAATGTTAGGAATCTTTAATTTATAGTTTAGAATCATCTCTATGTCATATTAAAAACACCCATGAGTATTTCTCAAAAGAATTCCACCATTAAAAGTCTTTCTAAGGATTCTAAGATATTAAATGATTAAAAGACAAAGAAAATAATGAAAAAACTTACGTCCATGAAGGAATTTCACCTTAAGCTTAGGGAAATCACCTCTCTAGGGTTGGGGGATGAAATTTGAGATTTTTAAACCTAAAATACGGCTGAAGCTGATTTAAATACAATCAGAAATTTTGCTACAGTGAAATCCCATTTCAGCTCGGACTAAGGAACGGTTTGTTGAGTTGGAAAGAGAACTCAGAGATATTTAATTTGGTAGGTGTTAGGTTTCGTAACTCCTTATATTCTAAGAGATATGATTGTTTGAAGTTGACCCTAATAAAAACCCATATCGAAACTCTATCGAAAATCAAGTTTTAAACTTAACTTAGTGTTAGGGATATTGTATGACCTTAATTAATAGATAAAGAAATTTCAAACTAAGTTATTGATATTAGAACTCATGAATAATTAAATTCATAAGGCTTTAGTCTATCTAGACACATCCGAAGGCTAAAATCTTCGCCGAAAAGTTTAAGGTAACATAATTAATAAAATATTGGCTAATTTGGACCCAAATTAATATTGAGGAATGAAAATTAAGAATTTTCATGAATTTATTATGAATAATTTAGTAACAATGAAATGGGTCATTACAATCAGATACCAATTTACCATCTGTTCGTCCCCGAACGGACATTCAGTGGAGAAAAACACGAGGTTGGAATTAGAGAGACATTACTAATAGAGTTGCTTATATTGCACTCTATTTACTCACTCGATATCCTTATCGACCGACCCACATTCTATACTCAATCATTCTATCAAAGTTTTTTAAAATACAAAGATACGGAGTCAACTATTTACATATGAATCACTTATTCTCCTTTCAATGGCCTAAGTCTAAAACTTGAGTTTTATAAAAGCAAGATAAAGATGGTTAAAAGATTCACCTTGATGAAGACAAATATCCAAAAGAACCTCTTTTTCACTTCCAAAGCTCCAGAGTCCCAAATTCAATTCTGAAAAGTGCTACGAGGTGCTACATGAATCTACTATTCGAACTTCAACACTAAACAATTCACATCTAATTCATCCAACACACAATCTCTCCCTGAGACACCTGACTCTATTTCTAGCCAAGACTACCCTATGGAGAATCTATATCTTGATCATATGCATGTCACCACACCATTTACAAGTCACATAACGTAGATACCCGCACACACTCAATCAAAACTACTAAATTTATTTTATAAAGCTAGCTTCAACATTTCACAAACACTGTTTTGTCACCTCAAGATCACCCACGGTTCAAGCTTAGTATTTACTACTATATATAGGTGACAACACAACCTCTCACTCATTATAGAAAACACATATCACCTCAGTCTTTTATTCATGTAACTTTTTCACCATCCTTTCTTGACACCCTGTTCTCATATCATCCTCTCAATTCTCATACCATCAATTTCATCAAGATAATGGTACAAAAAAATAAGTAAGCACTATAGAAATGCTAGTTTCACAATAACAAAAAATCAAATAATCTCATCATAATTATCAACAAAAATAACTTAATAAATTTTCATCACTTAAATTTAAACAAAAACAATTCACAACAATGGAAAAAATCTAGCAACACAAGTTGAACCAAATATCAAACACAAGCAATCAATAAGTTCATAAACTTTCACAAGTCTTGACCTACTACTAATAACTTTTAGACCTTATTAACAGATACCAATTGAAATCTCCTAGATTTTTATTCAAAATTACTAAGATACCAATTGGAATTAACTACATTCGAATTAAGCTTTGTTAAGATACCAATTAGAATTATACAGATACCAATTGGATTCAATCTAATAGTCTAAGATTAGGATGGCACGATGGAGAGAAAGAAAGGAAAATGATTTATACATGCCTTATAGCCTTCCGAAGATTCGGTGTGGGGCCCTACACACCAATCTATGAAACTCTACTTGACATTGCTCTTGTACTTGTGGGATGGGTGAACCTAACTCTCTGATACCAACTGTCAGGACCCAGACTAACGGACCATGCGGGCACCTACGCTATTCTGAGTAGCTAGGAGAACCCATATTGCCCAACTAAAAATATGTGGAAGACTTCTATTTTTAAGAAAATATTGGATTAAATATAATATAATAAAATAAATTAAATACTAATAAATAATTTTTTTCAAAAACTTCTTACAAATGTCCTTCACTATACCAAGAATTGGCCAGACATGAAAAAGAGCTATCTACTAAAGCATAGACTGACAATAAAATAAATAATACAAAGACTCTAACATCTGCCAGGAAGAAAGTGTAGAAGTTAGTGCTGAATATCTTCATCCATATAGTAATTGCAAACTAACCTGTATCCAGTCTACACTCCAAGAAGAAATGTAGAAGAGCGGGTCAGTACAACCACACGTACTGGTAGGCATCATTAGCCGACCATGTTAGTTCATATAATCATAAAATAGAATTCATATAATCATAAAATAGAATTAAGGGAAATAAATCATGACATCTTAAATGAAATATAATTCAACTAAGGTTGTAATAATATCATTACTTTACCTAAATAAGTTACATCATCCAACTACTCTTACAACTCTATCAACATTATATTCGCTACTAACATACTCTAGCCTCATAATTCACACCGTCAACCACAAACTAACCTAATACATCACTATTCCTCTTTATTCACATTATCTTTTATATTACTCATATTCACATGAATAAACCCGTAATCATAGACAGCCTACAATAAACTCTTAGGCTAACAACCAAATGTTCACTTATAATATTAAAGAATGTTAACTAGCCATTCTGGTAAGCTACAATTAAAACACGTATAAATGAAGCAAGTAAACCAATATATAAGTAAGTACAAAATTTTACTTTTTCAAATACATATCATATAATCAAATACCCAATGAATCAACAATACAGCATAACAGATCAAACAGTGCTCACAAATAATTAACATAATCATCAAGAGTATCAACCATACTGTAAACATCCATAAACTCAACATAAATATGTACACACATGCTATGGGACTTATGTTTTCCCAAATAGTCATAACCTGCAGGGAATAATCTATGTTCAAGTTCCATACCAACGTGGTACTCGATCCAACATATACATATCCGTATCGACGTGGTATTCGATCTAATATATACATATCCATACCGGCGTGGTACTCGATCCAATATATGCATATCCATACCGACGTGGTACCCGATTCAACATATACATTCTGTATTGATGTAGTACCCAATCCAACATATACATATTCATACCGGTGTAGTACCTGATCCAACGTATACATATCGTCGCCGGCGTGGCACCCGATCCAACATATACATATTCGTACCGGCGGAGTACCCAATCTAACATATACATATTCGTACCAGTGTGGTACCCGATCCAACATATACATATCTGTACCAGCGTGGTACTCGATCCAACATATACATATCCATACCGATGTGGTACCCAATTTAACATATACAAGTAATAGCAATATCAAATTTACACAACCTCACAGCATACAATACGATGTACCAAGTTAACAAGTACACTTAAAGTTGTCAGACAATTTCATCAAGTAAATTTTAATAATCATTTATACATGCATCAATAATCCAAACATAAATAATTTCAAGCATGTCCAAATACCAATCAATAAGTATTCAATTTAGGAGAATACACACAATTAAGTTGAGTTTAAACTCCAATCAAATCATAATCTATTATATACATTTTATTAAACTCACACTATCTTTTGGGATGCAATACGACGTACTAAATCTATAAGTGTACTTAAAATTATAAAGAAATTCGATCAAATACTTTCATTTATCAATAGTTTTCCCTCTCACGAGCATTATTCAATAATTGATCATTATTATCCGTACGTCATTCATAGGCACAATTCAATAAAGCATCATTATCACCAATTTATCCTCTCATGGACATCCAATAAATAAAGTGCTTTTATCAATACTAAAATAAGAATATCATAAAATAAATTGTAATTTAACACTTAAGCATGCAAATCACTATTAGAGTATTACTTACTCATTAATTATTAAAATGTCACTACCTCTTTTCATATAATACAATCTTTACACTAATTCAAGTCATCTATCCTTAAGATATTACTGTGTTCATCAATACTTAATCCTAGCATGGTTCTCCTCACCATATTATTGTCCAACACATACAACTTAGTATCATTATAACTCAACTAGGTTCATCACCAGAACAACTAAGAACTATAATGTCCACATCCTTTATTTACAATAATATCATTGCAACACATAGCACATAATATCACAAGTATCACATAATTACTTGATAATATAGTTTTCGAGATTAAAGTTAAGTTCTTGAATCTTTATCCACCTCAACTCTATGCTTGCAGGCCTAGACATGCTTTCTCCTATCAATTCTAAATTATGAAAATATAAATTAACACAATCTTTTACTCATTAAACCTAGCCTACCTGGATGCCAAGCTTTTGGAAGAAACAAGCTACTACAAAGATGCTCTTTCCTTTTCTTCATGCCTTGGAATAATCAATCATCTAAAAATTAAGCAATTATAAGAGTAATAAGTAATTACTCTTCAATCAAATATCTTAGAGATTCAAATCCCCTAATTCTAACCTTCATTTAAGGTCTATATCATCCCTCAAATTCAATTAATCATTAATTAGTTCTTTCAAGCTTAACTCATCTCCATTAATGGAGTTTTTATACTAAAGGTGTCGTTTATACGGAATTCAAGGTTCCTAACCATCAAAATAAATAATCTAGTTTATAAAATTAATATTAGGAATCTTTAATTTATAGTTTAGAATTAGATCTGGGTCATATTAAAAACATCTATGAGTATTCCCCAAAAGAATTCCACCATTAAAGGTCTTTCTAAGGATTTTAAGATATTAAAGGAATAAAAATAAAGAAAATAATGAAAAAACTTACCTCCATGAAGAAATTTCACCTTAAGCTTTGGAAAATTACCTCTCTAGGGTTGGAAAATGAAATTTGAAATTTTTTAACCTAAAATACGGATGAAGTTGATTTAAATACAACCAGAAATTTTGCTACGGTGAAATCCCATTTCAGCTCGGACAGTGCTCAGTAAAATAGTCATAACTCTTTACTCTGAATTTAGATTAAGGAACGGTTTATTGCGTTGGAAAGAGAATTCATAGATCTTTAATTTGGTGGGTGTTGGGTTTCGTAACTCTTTATATTCTACGAGATATGATCTGTTGAAGTTGACCCTAATAAAAACCCATATCGATACTCTATCGAAAATAAAGTTTTAAACTTAACTTTGTGTTAGGGATATTGTATGACCTTAATTAATAAAGAAATTTCAAACCATATTAATGATATTAGAATTCATGAATAATTAAATTCATCGGGCTTTAGACCATCTAGACACATCTGAAGGCTAAAATCTTCGCTGAAAAATTTAAGGTGACATAATAAATAAAATATTGGCTAATTTGGACCCAAATAAATATTGAGGAATAAAAATTAAAAATTTTCATGAATTTATTATGAATAATTTAATAGTGATGAAATGGGTCGTTACACCTACAAATCAAGTTCAAGACTTTTTTATCTTAACACAATCAATCAAGTTTATATATAATAAGAAAACGCGCTTGAGCCTTGACAAACATGTAATATACATGTGATTGTGATTCAATTATATTAAATGTCCTAAATTTGAGACTTTAAATCAAAACAACCATGGTTCAAATAAGAAAAATGTCTAATATTTATAACATTCAAATAAATGTTTTTAATGCAATGACACGTACAACACACGTATACTAAACTAGCATATATATATGTAAGTGTGTATGTGATATAGGATTTGAAATTTTTTGTAGAACATGAATTATGAACCCCTTTTATGATGAGAATTATGCATTTCACTAGTATTATGGATTATTTGATGATAGGTGAAAAGGAGTGAGTTTTAAATGTTTTTTTTATCATATTATACATAGTTTATTTATATGGATTCGAAGGGTTCTCTTGTATTTTAAATGCTCTTGTTTTCCCATGAAAATTATGTGAATTTATGAAAGAGATACCATCTTTTGAGAGTTTTTAGAGAAGTATCGAAAGAAAGATGTTTTGGTTAAACTTGCATATCAATTTTGAAAGACCGTCATTGTTTGATCGTTGAATTACTTTATAGTGGTCAATGATTTATTGTATGAAAAAAATGAAACAAAATATATGAGATGATTTATGTGACTTGAAAATCTTGATATGATGATACCAATATAAAAATTTCTATTTAAAATCAAAATAGATTTTTATAAAGATACACATTTTAATGAGACTAAAATATAGGCTTAAAAAGAGTTAGATGGTTATCCGAGAATGCGTGAGCTAAAAAGCTTATAGACCAAAACTGTATTTTATCGATCCCATCCTGAAATATGAATAATCATTATATACTGCTTCCTATTTTGGTATGCTAGACTATAATAAAGAGACTCCAATCCTTGCGGAAAACTTGGATTGGGGGCTTGACTGACGAGTTAATGTTAGACCTACATAGTCAATGGTGTACTAAATATGTCGATATTTCCATCTAGCTCAGAATTAAAGAGAAAAGTGGAGTCTATATATTAAGTGATTTACTTGAAGTCCTTATTTATGACAATGTGTTTTGACTCCTACATTGTGATTTGATTTTTATACTCATGACTATTTTGTATAAAGTATATTTTACTTTAGGTTGTTCTACATGCCAATACATTTCAAGTATTGATCATCCTCAGATGGCTACATCATCTCATGATGTAGGTTAAGAAACACATTCTCATGGTCTGGAGCAGCATTAGGATTTGGTCTGACGTTACCCGAGTTGGTGATCCCTCCATCTTCTAAAAGGTGATTTATTTAGACATTAAGTACTTTCTATTTTTATGGTATTGTCGGGGCCTTGTCCTATCCTAGATAGTTAGTCATGGATAAAGGCTTCATAGGCTGGGTTTGACAGATGTTTTGTTATAATGTTATATTCAAAGTTTGGGATTTCTATTTTTATTCAGTTTATGGACTTTCTTGAATTTCATTACTTTTTTGCACTTCAATATAGGTTATGCTTATGATAGAATGTTAAGGGGCCTTGTTATTCCTATGTGGTCCGAAATGCCCATCATCATCCAAGCCTCGGATTGGATCGTAACAAGCTTTGTATCAGAGCACATTTTAGGGTCCCAGGGTGTCTACAAAGTCGTATCAAGTAGAGTCTCTTTTATCAGTGTGTAGCGCGCCACACTTATAAGGTAAGACTATGAGACATTTAGGAGTGTTTCCCAAATATTTCCCTTTCCTTCATGTTCTAGTTCGTGCTTGAGAGTGTAGTCTCAATTGAATGCGTAACTCTTAAATTTTTATGTGTTTTAGATCATGCCTCCAAGAAGGTCAGATGGTCAGAGGGCTTTATCTAGAACCTCTGTCCTTGATGGGATTAGTTCTAATAAGGTTTGCCTTACTCATGCAATGAGGACCCATAATAAGGCCTGCAGTATTTATACTCTTGCTCCTAATGGGATTCTATCAGTCCTGAATAGTCCCTTCTGAGCTCTTAGGATTAGTTCCACTCATACTCAGATCTCTTAGAATGAGATTTCTTCCGATAGTTCATTCACATACTTGCCTAGACTATGTCATGACAATCCTATCAATATGGAAATATTAGTTCTATTGTTGGTTCATTTGAAGTCACTTGAGTTTTTCAATTCATGAGGCTAAACCCACTGACTTTTACAGGTTCCAAAGTTAAATAAGATCCTCAAGAGTTTGTGTGTACTAGTGATAGAGGGGGTTGAATTTGTAGCTTATCAGTTAAAAGCGGTGGATTACCAGTGTTATGATGAGTTATGATGAGCGGGAGGAGTTGAGAGGTGAGAATGTTGAACATGCCGTGTGGGAGAAGTTCTCCAATAGTTTTCTTAACTATTTTTTTTCTCGAGAGTTGAGGGAAGTTAAGTCAAGGAAATTGTGAACTTGAAATAAGGTAAGATGAGTTTCAAGGAATATGCTCTAAAGTTTACTCAGTTGTCTCATTATGCTCCATAGTTAGTGTCCAATATAAGGTCTCATATGAGAAAGTTTCCATCTAGTCTTTCAAATGATTTGGTGCTGGAATATATGGGAATGATGTTGAGCAACAACATAGATATATCCAGGTTGGTAGTTTATATATAATAAGTAGAGGAGGAGAAAAAAAAAACAAGTGAATCAGAGGCAGACTAAGAGGATTAGGCCAGCGGATCAGGATGCCAGTCAGTAACATGGTGGGAAATGGGGAAAGAAATGGTCCAAGAAAAACTCTTGGGGTAATGTTCAGTCATCGGCTAGTGCACCTGTCCCTAAAACTATTAGGCAATTAGTTATTTCATCCTAAATATGGTCCAAGGATTTAGGGCACTCAATATCAGGGTACTGTGCCTCATCCCTTTAAGCCATACCCCCATTGCAGCACTTGTGAAAAGTATCACCCAGGGAAATGTTAGTATGGAACTCTTATGTCCTATGGTTGTTGTCAGCCCGAACATTTTCAGAGAAATTGTCCCTTAGTAAAGGTAATCTTTAGGGGCATTAAGGCCTAAGTTACTTCTTCAGCCTCTCCAGTTAAGGGTGCTACTCAGGTACAGGCGGGATCCATAATAGTCTGTATGCCTTATCTACTCACCAGGACTCAAACGTCTTACTAGATATTGTTATAGGTATATTACACATTTTCTCCCATATTATTCATGTTCTACTTAATCCTGAATCTACTCTATATTATGTAACCTTCTATATGGCTGTGAGTTTTAGTTTCGATCCCGAACATATCTCTAAACCTTTTTTAGTTTCTACCTCATTGATAAGTTTATTGTTGCTAGAAAGGTTTATAGAAATTATGTAGTGTCTATTTTCCATTGGGATACTGTAGCAGATCTAGTAAAGCTTGACATTGTAGACTTTGATGCAATTATGGGGATGGATTGGCTCCACTTTTTTTGTGCTACCCTAGATTGTAGAACTAGAAAACTGACTTTTTATTTCCTTAACGAACCAGTCATAGAATGGGAATGAGATTACTTGTCACCAAAGAGAGGTTCATATCTTACCTTAGAAACTGTAAGTTGATGTCCAAAGGTTGATTGCACCATCTAGTCCAAGTCAAAGATCTTAGTATCGAGAGTTACTTATTTTAGTTGGTACCTGTAGTAAATGAGTTTTCTAAAGTCTTTCCAGATGGTCTCCCAGGGATTCCCCGGGATAGGGAGATAGACTTTTAAATTAATTTGTTAACTGATCAACCCATTTCATACCATCGTATATAATGGCTCCTGCGGGGCTAAAAGATTGGTTAAAAGCCTCCTTTAAAAGGGCTTCATCCATCCTAGTGCCTCTCCCTAGGGTGCTTTTATACTCTTCATGCAAAAAAGAGATAGTTCTCTTCGTATATGTATAAATTACTGTTAAATGAATAAGGTCATAGTGACAAATAAGTACACTTTTCCCAGAATTAATGATCTATTCAACCAGTTTTACGGTGCTAGATGTTTCTCTAAAATAGACCTTCGTTTGGGTTACCATCAGGTAAGGGGTAAGGGTTAAGGAAGCTCACTTTCTCACGACTGCATTTTGTACCCGACATGGTCATTATGAATTTTTAGTTATGTCCTTTGTATTGACTAATGCACCAACAACTTTTATAGATATTGTGAATAGGTTGTTCAAATAATTTTTGCATTTGTTTTTCATACTCTTCATTGATGATATTTGAGTACACTCCAAAAGTGGGGAGGATCATGCCAATCACCTCCAGATTATACTTTAGACCCTTACAGATAAAGATCTATATGCCAAATTCTCTAAATATAAATTTTGGCTTAGTGTTGTAACATATCTAGGGGAATATTATTTCTAGCAAAGGAATTAAGGTTGATTCACAAGAGATTGAGGCAATGAAAAAATGGCCCTAGAGCTGCGACTCCAATCGATATCAGGAGCTTCTTAGGTCCGGCGGGCTACTTAGAAGATTTGTGGAAAGTTTTCCTCTATAGCTGCTCCACTTACTGGGTTGACTCAGAAAAAGATAAAGTTTTTATGGTCCAAGGCTTGTGAGAGCAGTTTTGAGAGGTTAAAAGACAGGTTGACTACAGCCCCTGTTTTGACACTTCCCAAAAGTACTAAAGGGTTTGTAGTATATTGTGATGCATCCCTGCTCGGATGTGGTTGTGTGCTTAAAGAGCATGGTAAAATGGTAGCTTATGCGTCCAGGAAACTTAAGGTTCAGGAGAAGAACTACCCTACCCATGATCTAAAATTGGTGGATGCGGTCTTTGCACTTAAGATTTAGCGTCGCTACATATATGGAGTACACGTCGATAGTTTTACTGATCACAAGAGTCTTCAGTATGTGTTCATGCAGAAAGAGTTGATTCTCAGGCAAAGGTGGCAGCTTGAGATATTAAAACATTATGATATGAGCTTGCACTATCATCTAGGTAAGGCTAATATAATGACCCAATATCTAGAACCGAAATGTCACATGGTGCTCAGGATCCCGAAGGACCACAAGCTAACCTCTGCTGATATATGTACCTGAGCACTGCATAATATAGATAATAAATGCAGAAATTGGACATAAGGTTCAAAACATCTAAAAATACTCAAAATTGAAAAAAACTAATACTGATACATCTGTCCGAAAAGCATTTAAACTGTCTGAACTGTGGAGTTGATGGGACATGCCCCCAACTAACTCCGTCTACTGAAAATAAACTAAATTTGATGCGATAATAAAATAAGAATCATCCTCAAATGAAGAGGATTCACTACTACGTCTACTGCTGCTGACTGGGACTGAGCTGCTAAGGGTACTCTGGATATCGTACCTCTGAACCTATGGTGTCAAATAAAATACCATAGCACAAATGCGTCAATACGGGAATGTACTAAGTATGAAGATGAGGTAAGGCTAAATGCAAGGGCTTATGCATGAACAATTACTTAACTAAATAATCATGAGAATGCTGAATGAGGACATATGTATGAATACACAAACCATAACTAAAAATATCGCAACTCAAAATATTAAAACTCGGATACTGCTTTACTAATATCTGAATGCACTACTAATACTGAGATACTGAAAAACTAAATCTCCTGATATTGAAAACTAAGTACTGGAGTTGAGATCAGTCCTCTCTAGCGAGTGATCTCGAAAACTGATATTACTGGAGATGATTAACTAAATCTACTTACATTAATGACTGCACTCTGAACTTTCTTCTCTCAGCTGACTGAATCAGAGATCAAACCTCTCTAACGGATGATCCCTGGATCTACTATCAATGACAAGAAAAGATTTTATTTGAGATTGAACCTATCTAGCAGAGGATCTCTGAATCTGATAATGAGAATACTCAACTGAATCTAAGACTGAGATCAAGCCTATTTAACGGGTGATCTCTAGATCTGATATTTAGATTACTTAATTGAATCTGAGACTAAGATCAAGCATATTTAACAGGTGATCTCTAGATTTGATAATGAGATTAATTTACTGAATCTGAGACTGAGATCAAGCCTATCTAACTGGTGATCTCTAGATCTGATAATGAGATTACTCAAATAAATCTGAGATTGAGATCAAGCCTATATATGGGTGATCTTTGTATCTGATAATACTGATACTGAATATCTTTATGTGAGACCATGCCTATCTAGTGGGTGGTTCATGAATCAATAGAACTATCTGAATTCCTTACTGAGATAGGTGACTGTATTTGACAGTCTTGATTTCAGAGCTCTACTCTGAAGACTGATACTAAAACTGTAATTGTGGGAGTTCTCTCTTAACTGACATGCCCCGAATCTAAATTGGTGGCATCCAACCTGTAACCCCAGATGGAAGGGTGTCAATACCTTGCCATGGATAAATACCTCTACTCTGGTCAAGCCTCTCTAATGGGTGAACATCACAGGAAGTCAACCTTAAGGCAGTATAATAGTCAAGCCTTATTCTAATGGGTGAATCCTTCTTCTGCACTGGCTACGCAATTTTGGAGTTCAGGGTTTACTCCTAACAACTCTACCTCTCTAATGGGGAGCCTCCATCCCTGCACTCGCTTGGTGCTAGCTCCTACTCCCAACTAAAAGACTCTAAACTGATTCTTAACCAAACTTAAACTAAGCTAAATTTGTCACTGATCATGTTTGTCGAATGATCTAACTAGATTAAGCTGAATTCACTTGGTTCTGTATCTGATGGAATACTACTGAATCTCATTATCTGACTGCATGATACTGAGTTCTGAACTGAACACTTGAATACTACTAAATATGAGTTGAGTACTGAACTGAGGCTAGAATACTAGCGATACTGAGATTATTGAGATTTCTGAGATTTCTTAAGTTATGTATCTGTCTGAGAGTACAGAGTTCTATAACTCACAAAGTTCTGAGAATCATGGCTTGATTGAGATTATCGTGAAAATGGACATTGGCTCTAGAGTGCAACTAAATTGTCGAGTATAAATTCCCCCAGGACTCGATAACATAAAACTAAAACATAACCATTCACCATCACAATCACTAAAGCATCTCCTCAAGTATTTAAGAATCTTAAACAAGTAATCACATAGGGAGACATGCTATTGGGTTATACTCCATTCAACAAGGTCTTACATCAAACACTCAGCATGTATTAAAGTCTTAGCATGTATCAAAGAGCACATAATAATGGAATTTCATGCTATCATATCACAATTCATTCACTAAGGCTTTTCAACAAACACTTGGCATGTATGGGCTTGCACACAATTGGTGATTTCTAGTCATCATGCTATAATGGCTCTAATCTCTTCACATAAGCATTTCATCGAACATATGGGGAGCATGTTTTGCTTATTCAATAATTTCTACCCTTAATTGACATGAACACATCACTTAACAAGCAACTTGAAGAGGGTTTATCATGAACATCATATGAATATCACATACTAGGGTCAAAGCTTGAAAACCTTGTAAATAAACATGAATTAAAACTCAATAATAGCATGAACTTCAATTTCAATTCACATAAATCATGAAAACTCATAAACATAAGATCTTTGAAATTTAAAAAAGGGTTCTTGAGCTTCTTGGATGAAAGAGGCCCAAGAATCAACATCTGCATAACTTAGGAAACTCTTTCTTGAAGGCTCTTGGAGAGATTCTTGATTTTTTTATTTCTCTTGATTTGTCTAGAAGAAGAAAAAAAGGTTTTGATTTTGTAAAAACCCTAGATTTTGATGTTGAAGAGGAGAAATGAAGTTTTGAGCCTTGATAAAATATAAATAGGGGCTGAAAAGAGTGGAAAAAGACCAAAAAGTCCTTTTAAAAATCGACTTAAAATTATCGATCGGGGACTACGACGGTTCGTCGCTTTGTCTAACGGTCCGTCGGATCATCCGTTGCATATCAATCAGAAAAAGAACACACTGCCTGGATGCGATGGTCGCAGGAATGGTCCATCGCACACTCGACGGTCCGTCGATCATCCATCACACGTTGACCAAGATGAGGCCACACTGCCTTAGCGGTGACGGTCCATCATAGCCTTGACGGTCCGTCGTCCTGGCCGTTGCACTTGGGCTTGAAAATAGAGTTACTTCCTTGCTTGCGACAGTCTGGGCGATGGTCCATCGCAAGCTCGATGGTCCGTCAACCCATCCGTTGCACCTGGGCAGTTCCAATAGTTCTTAGTAAAATGGTCATAACTTTCTCATCCGATGTCGGATTTCAATGAAATTGGTATCGACGAAAATCTTATTCAATTTTCTACATGAAAAAAAATTGATATTAGGAAAATTCTACATGGTTAAAAATATCTCTCACTTGGGAAGATAGTTCTCAATCTTTTAAGGTCGAATTTACACTTCACTTGACACGCTCTAAGGCTCAGACTATGAGAGAATTTTGCAGGGTCTTACAGCTAATATTGTGGCTGATGTTCTTAGCAGGTTATTAATAGGCATCTTTTCTCACCTTGAGGAGAAAAAGAAGGATCTGATAAAGGATATTCATCAACTTGCTAAATTGGAAGTCTGACTCTTAAACTTTGAGGATGGAAGAGTTACCGTTCATGAAGTGGTAAGTCCTCCTTGTGTGCTAATATTAGGAGAGGTAGACTAATAACCCTATATTACTGTAGATCAAGAAGGATATTGTCCAGCATAAGGTTTTGGCCTTTGAAATTAGAGGAGATGGTATATTGAAGTATTAAGGGAGACTTTGTGATCCAGATGTTGATGGATTGTGAGAGAAAATCATAGCGTAGGCCCATGTTTCCAGGTAAGTTGGTCATCTTGGTGCTACTAAAATTCATCATGACCTAAAAGAGGTGTATTAGTGAAATAACATATAGAGAGATATTGGCAAATTTTATTACTAAGTATTTAATTGCCAATAAGTTAAAGTTGAGCACTTGAGACCGGATGGTACCTCCAAAGAGAGACCTATTCCCATATGTAACTGGGAGATAATTAACATGGATTTCATTATCGACTTTTGACATTCCCGAAATCAGTATGAATATATTTGGGTCATTTTGGAGATGATGACTAAGTCTGCTCATTTTTTGCCGGTAAGAACTAATTTTTTGTGAGAGGATCATGCAAAGCTATTTATTCATGATATTATTCGGCTGTATAGGGCTCTCGTTTCCACAATATCCGACAGAGTCACCTAATTATCTTCTTTATTTTGGTGATCTTTTCAGCAACGTTTAGGTACGAGGTGAATCTTAGCATTTCTTTCCATCCTCAAACGGATGGGAAAGAAGAGTGAACTATTCAAACCTTAGAAGATATGCTAAGATCTAGAGTAATTGACTTCAAGGGTAGTTGGGTAGAGCACTTGTGTAATACCTCAAGTTTTCATGTTTTAAACCTCCCAAAAGATAGGCCGCTAAGTTAGCTTTACAATGCATCAAGCCTCTTCTTAATCTGATGTTGTGGAAAAAAATTGTGAAAAGTTTCCCTTAAGGATCTGATGCACTACCATGACTACGACTTAGGAAACAAGTCGTAACCAATCTTTAAAAGACGTCATGAGTGAGTCATAATCATTTTAGTGAAGACCCCACGTTTGTACCCAGTGCCTATGACTCCTTCCTAAGACCCGTAATCATTGGCTACGATGCATATAGCATGAATCGTAGTCACAGCAGTATGATACCCAAGATCCTCTTCAATGATTATAAGTCCAACATGCAACTTGTAATGAGAACTTACGAGTCGTATAGGGGAATTCGTTGTCAAACAAGAAAGGGACCTCAAACCCCAAGTTCCAGCTTACGACTCAGACTATGACTCTTAGTCAGTCTCAACAAGTCGTAGGGTGAGTCATAATGACTGGGAACATATTTTTCTTGCATGTTTTTTCAGGGATTTTTATTTCTTTTCCCCCTCCCTTAAAAGCAAAACCCATGTTGTTTTTTCTTCCCAAGGGGTGATATAAAAGGTCCCAAGATCCCCAAATTCATCAATTAACTGTATTCCACCCAAGTGATATCAAAGAGGTGATTTTCCCATCTTCTTCAAGCAGGCTAGGGTTTCTCAAGAGCAAGATCGGTTCTAAGGAACTTCCCAAGGCTCTCACTACCAGGTATGTGGGATATCCATGGATAGGTCCCTTTCGCCCACCGAGTACCAAGAACTTCCTATTTACACAAGTATAAACCTTTTTTCCAATTGGTGAAATCTCATGAAGACTATAATTTTATAAATCTTTCCCTTAATTTACTTTGATTCTAAACCATGTAAATACATTCACACATAAGAATGGTGTTTCCATATATTTGATAATGCAAATGTCTACTCCATGCTTTATTATTGAATTAATGATTGTTAAATATAATTTTTCCTCTACTATGGATTGTTAAATTCTGCATTTCCTAGTGCTAGTGGGTTATACACACATGATACCTAGGAAAATCATACTTGATACGGTTTTCATGTTACAAGTCATTAAGATTTATGCTTGTGTCATTACTTTCTGAGTATTTTTCATAATGAGTACTATCAATACTAAATCATGTCAAACGTATAATGATACCACTGTTATTTAGATGGGTGTAACACTAGCACCAAGCAAATGTAGGGATGGCAGATCCTCATTTATTTAGGCATGAGTTGTTAGCGGCAGTCCCTAATTTCCAAACCTATGCCGCCATCATAGATTATGAGAGGTACCTTATTAGTAGAGGTATGACACCCTCGTCCTTTAGAATATCGAATTAGTGGATCCACGCTAGCCAGTGTTGGTAACACTAGAAAGATACCATCACCCTTCCAACTAGGGTTACAGGTTGGACCCTAATTTACTCAGATTGGAGCATGTCGGTGGTATTTATCTCCCACGGTCTCAATTCAATATTCAGGCTATACTAGTTCAGGTTTGCATGACCAAGTGTTCAGTTTATCAGTTACTCAGTTTCATTCATTTTACATGAACATATGTTCATGCTCAGTACTTTTATGCATTTCAATTGTCCCTAGCTCACGAACCAGTACATTCAAAGTACTGACCACATACTCTATTTTATGCTATGTTGTCTTATAACATAAGTTCAGAGGCCTTGTTTCTCAATCGTACTTAGACAGGCCAAGTGCTAACCCACTGTAAATTTTGGTGAGTGCTCATTATCTGAGGACTAGTTATTCTATTTATCTTGCTTTCCAGTATTTCAGTTCATGTTTATTTCAGTAGTCAGAGTTAGTTGGGGACCTGTCCTAATAACTTACCATGTTTAGACGCTTTCAGATAGTTTGACAATTGGCTTTGTTTTCAGAATAAAGTTTTAGACTCCTTTGTTATTGATGTGGTACTCAGTTGTTTATTAAATATTTTTGCACAGAATTTTGTTATTTACTTTTATTACCTTACAGCTTATGCCAGTTCATGGGTTAGTTTAGGGTAAATTATGGCTTTAAGCACCGTGTTACGACTAGGGGTAGTTTCAGGTCATGATAGACTTTGTATCAGAGCCTAAGGTTTTAAAGTGTCCTAGGGTATCTAAAAGCTACGTTGAGTAGAGTCTTGTGCATGGTTGTAAAGAACGCTATACTTATGGGTGAGAGGCTACGAGACATTTTAGGAAGGTTTCCTTTCTTTCTACATTCATATCTTATGATGAAGTGTGTACTCCATTAAACTTCTCCTTCTAATTCATCCTTTACCATTCATAGAAAATGCCTCCCAAAAGGAATAATGGAAGGAGAAATAGGAACTATCCCGCACTACTACCTATCCCTGAAAACCCTTTGAACGATCATGTCACCCATGCCAAATTCAAGACCATTTTCATAGTTTTATCCTAGACTATGGCCACTTAGAACAATTAGTAGGATATTTCCCCAGTCAATCCCGTATTGAATACAACAGCTTCTAGGGTCCAAGACTTTACTTAGATAAATCCTTTAGTGTTCTCTGGATCCAATTTTGAAGAGGATCCACAAAATCTTTTAGATTATGTGCAGAAGGTAAATGACATCATGGGTGTTACTTTGAGTGAGAGTGCTGACTTAGTTGCTTACTATTTGCAAGGAGTAGCTCATACTTGGGTCAAGCAATGAAAGAAGGATAGAGGAACCGATACAGGTCCTGTAGAATGGGATAAATTTGCTACTGCTTTCTTGGACAGGTTCTTTCAATTTGAGTTAATAGAGTTTAAGGTTTAGGAATTAATCAATTTGAAGTAGGGTAACATGAGTATGAAGGAGTACTAACTCAAGTTTTCCAACTAGCTAGGTATGCTTCGACTACAGTAGTTGATTCTTGGGCCAAAATAAGTAAGTTTGTGTTAGGTGTGTCATATGATGTAGTTAAGGAGTGTAGAACAATGATATTGATTAAGTATCTCCACCTTTCTAGGTTGATGGTCCATGCTCAGCAGATTGAGGAAAAAGAATGGGAGAATAAGAGGACCAAAAAGGTCAGATAGCGGGAATCACTCTCAATTTTGCTAGAAATATTCAGCCCCATCCTTGGCAAGTGCTCCAGTGCCTAAGTTTAAGATAGATAATTAGGATAGAGCACCAGGCTCTAAGTCCCATGATAGCATAAATAGTGGTCGCACAAATCTAGTTTGCAAGAGGTGTGGTAAGAATCATAAGGATGAGTACATGGTGGGTAGTAAAGCATGCTTTGGGTAAGGTAAGTCAGGCCACAAGATAATGGATTTCCCATTGGGTATGTGGAAGGGAAGAAATTATCGTCACCACGGTTAGGCTAATTCTTCAACAGCACCAGCCGATCGTCCTACTCAGTAGGGATCCACTTCCAGTGCCACCAGTGGGCTGATGTGCTGGACTTCTGTTAGCATATTTAAGACTTTTAACTTGGAATAATTGTAAGTGGGTTGATGTGCTGGACTTCTGTTAGCATATTTAAGACTTTTAACTTGGAATAATTGTAAGTTCTTAAGTAACTATCATTGATTTTTATGATATTTCATGTGATTTTGTAGGAAAGTCAAGATGCATAAACATATAGAAAAGCTATGTTGAGAAGGATGATTTCTAGTGAAAGATACAAGAAATTAAGTTCTGAAGATTTCATCTGACGACTTGGTCTAATAAGCTATCAAATCTGTGATAAGCTATCAGAACATGTCTTCACACATGGGCAGAGAACAAGAAAGGTAAAGCATTTTTGATGACTTTTTCTGATAAGTCATCAACTTACTGATAAGCCGTCAGGACTTGTCGTCAGCCAAAGGCAGCAAACATGGAATTTGAAGAGGACGTCAACTTCTTGATAAGCCGTCAGGACTTATCATTAGCTGAAGGCAGAAAACATAGAATTTGAAGAGGATTTGATGACATTTTCTGATAAGTTGTCACACATGTCGTCAGATTTGTGATAAGTCATCAAAAATGTCGTCATCTAAAGGAGAGAAAATCTGAATTTTTAGTTTTGAATTTTCTTTAAGTTACAGATATAAATAGCAGCTTTTAGGGTTTCATTCAGTAGATGGAACTAATTCCAAAGGCAAAGTCACCTCTTTTTGGGCTTCTTAACTTAGAATTCAATTTTCAACTTTGTGATTGGGTTTTGGGAACTTTTTCTTGAACTTGGAAGAGAATCAACTTCAGACTTCATCTTTTGTAAGTTTAATTTCTCTAAATGAGGAATACAGTTGATGCTATCTCTCTCTATATCATATGGAACTAAAGCCCATAACTGGGGTTATGAGATCTATGATTATTCCTCTATGGATTTAATAGTTGGTTAGGGTTTGAGTGATTGTGGGAACATCTTGATAATTCCTTTGTAATGTTTGTTTTCTATTGGTTGCAAATAATAAATCTAGCCTTATGTTTGCTTGCTCGAACTGAGAAATAAACTAAAGGTAGTGAATTATCAATGAGGATTTAGGAAGGTTAATTTTCCATCTAATGATTAATATTGTAACAAGATTAATCAACTCGGGATAAAATCAGTGTGAATAAAAGGTTTTCCTAAGTTTGAGAAAATTAGGAAACACAACATCTAGGTAGGTTGAGAAACACTTAGATGGACTGTCGATACTGATAATTTGGTGTTTCCCACAAGTCGTGAGAACCCAATACTACGGTTATTATTCAATGGGGATTAATAATCATAGTGATCAAAACCCTAGTTTCTCTCTATCATTGATTTAAACCATTGAAATTTTATCTTTGAGTTCTGAAGCAAGTAGAAACTTTAATAATCGTTTGATTGATAAAACCCCCAATTAAAGGAAACCATTATCTATCAGTCATTTTAATCACAAATAAACTTGATTGACACCTTATTCCCTGTGGGATTCGACTCTAACCTAGTTGGGTTATATATTTGACAAGTACCGCTTACTCTCTCGTAAGAGAGGTATAATTTGAGTGTATCAAATTTTGGTGCCATTGTCGGGGAATACAGTTTCAAATTGAGTATATCTGTGATAATTGACTCATAGTAAGTTTCCTGGTTTTACTTTTATTTGTTGATTTTGTTCTCTACAGGGTAGTTAGTGTGTATTCCAAGTACACGAAGTTTAGGTGAACCATTATTACCAGTATATCCAGAACCTCAGTTGATCGGTAGAATGGTAGACCCACAAGAAGTAGGAAGAATAACCGTCTTGGCTAGGGCTCAGTTAAATCAACAGAATGTAGATAACCCAGGTTGGGTACCAATTTCAGATAAAGAGGGCCTGGGAGATGATGATATAATTGACCCGGCTAATAGGAGGCGTGCAATGGGAGTAGTTGCACCTATAAATCAAAATCATCCATTCAAAGAAAGACTAGACCATCAAGCTGTGTAGTTTGATATTGACAATGATGAGGATGATTTAGATGGAGTTGGAGCTATAGGGGCAATTATTCTACCACCACTAGCTCCTGGGGTGAAATTCAACATTACTTGTACTATGATCTTGCTACTAAATTTGAAATGACTCTTTGGTGGATTACCCGATAATGATCCAAATCTATATTTAGTGAATTTCATCAATATTTGTAAGTCGTTTGATAATCCTGGAGTGGATCAAAATGCTATTCATTTGATATTGTTCCCACTGTCTCTGTCTGGAGAGGTAACTATGTAGTTGATTGAGCTGACTCCTGATTCTATAACAAACTGGAGGCAATTGAAAAAAGCTTTCCTAGAAAGGTTCTTTTCTCCTTCCGAAATATTACAGTTGAGAGATGAGATCAGCAATTTTAGGCAATTGGATAGTGAAGCTTTGTATGAGACTTGGCTGAGGTTTAAAAAGAATTTGACTCAATGCCCAAACCATAAGATGACTGATGAACACTTGATGAAAATATTCTATAGATCTTTGAACTCACTTACAAAGCCAATAGTGGATAATGCTGCAGGAGGAGCTTTTATGGAGCACACCTTTACTGAGGATGTGGACATGTTAGAAAGAATGACTAAGACAAGTAGATCTTGGCATACCATAGATTCTATGATAGCAAGAAGTGCTGGGTCTAGTATAATATCAGTAGAGCAATGTAGGAGAGAAGAAGAGCTTGATTAGGATATGGCTCACATTAAAACCCAGATGGATCTGAGGAAGAGGCTAACTACTTGTATAACCAGAGGGGTTTCTAGACTGGTGGTCAATGAAAACAAAGTTGGAACCATCAAGAAGATTGGAAGAATAAAAGTGATAGGAGTGGACTGTATGTACCTCCTAGAATCTGTGATAATGTTATCATCAGTTCAGGAAAAATATCCATAGAGAACAAAATAGAGAAACTATTTAAGGGAGTTGAGGCGACCAATTCTGGGGTGACTACGATGAAGAGTGACATATCTTCCATGAGTCAACTAGTAAATTTTCACTCAACTACTATTAAACAATTGGAGCAGCAGATGATCCAATTATCTACAGCATTCAACCAAAGAAAGAATGGGACTCTACCAAGTAATACAGTTCAGAATCTGAGAACTGATGGATCATGTATGGCTATTACCACTTAGAGAGGTAAGATTTTATCTAGACCAGGATTAGGGACATCCTCTCATGCTGATGCGGTCGAAATGGATTAGGAGATAGTTGATGAATCGTCAGTGGTGCCTGTGGAGTTGGGAAGTTCAAAAAAGAAGAGTGCGGAAGTAGAACAACCACCTAAGCCGAAGTATGTTAGTGATATGGAGCAAGGCATAAGAAAGGAGGTAAAAGTTGCCCCAGTTGAAATCCCAAGGCCACCACCCCTATTTGCATAATAATTAAAGAAGAAAGAAGATGAAGGCAAGTTTAACAAATTTATGGCTATGTTGAAGCAATTAACAGTGAACGTGCCTTTAGTTGAAGCACTTAAGCAAATGCCAGGATATGCTAAATTTATGAAGGATCTTGTGACGAAGAAAAGAGCAGTGAGCTATGAACCAATGGATAATCTCTATTATTGTAGTGCTATTTCTATAAGGTCCTTGGTGCAGAAGAAGGCAGACCCAGGAGCATGCATTATTCCTTATACGATTGGATCTCTGGAATTTTCAAAAGTCTTATGTGATTTGGGAGCGAGTATTAATCTGATGCCGCTAGGTAATTATAAAAAGTTAGGTTTGGGATACCCCACACCCACCAACATGAGACTAGTTATGGGGGATAGGACTGTGAAAAGGCCGATCGGTATGCTACATGATTTACTTATAAAGGTGGCTGATTTTCTATTCCCTGCTGAATTTGTGATCCTTGATTGCGAAGTAGACTTCAAAGTGCCCATAATTTTGGGATGACCATTCTTAGCAACTGGGAGAGTGTTCCTTGTCATGAAGCTGAATAAGTTAAAGTTTAGGCTCAACGAAAAAAAAGTTAGTTTTGAAGTGCATCAATTCATGAAATAGCAAAAGGATATAAGTGTCTTCTAGATCGTTAATGTATTCTATGAAGATGGAAAAGATGCACCAGCAGGACTAGGGATAAATCACTTTCAAGGTATCTTGATAAATTTTGAGTAGTCAAGATAGCCTAGTCGTACTGCGACATTAAATCAGGCGCTGCTTGGGAGATAAACCAAGGCACTTTGTTATTTGTATTTGTATTTTATGATTGATATCAAATCTCTGCACCTATGGTACCACGGAGATATTTCTAACTCTCTTGTTTTAGTTTGATGCATTGGGGTCAATGCATGATTTTAAGTTGAGGGCGAGACTGCTTATGGGTGTTGATGTCCTCTTGGGATTTTTGTTGCCATGCCTCTTTTTCTCGGAGTCTTGTTCCTAGTAGAGCCGGTATGTATAGGCATATTGTGTTTGGTTTTGTGATGTGTTGTGGTTAATTGGGAGAGAATTAAGTATCTGGGGCAGTTGACGTATTTTTTTATTTTTTTTGTTGATTTTAGGGAATTAGAAATACCTCTCCAATTATCTATTTTGTAACTATGTGATCTGCATCTATATGTGACTACTGTGAATTTTTTTATGGCATTGGTATTAGGGACATGATAATCATTGCTAACAATTGCATGAACCGGATAGGTAGTAACTTGTGATTTACATTTGTGCCATGAGTTTGTGAGATTCCACCTAGTTTTTATTGTGTGTTAAATCTAGAACTTTCCCGGTTGGTCTTTCCTTGGTTGTAGGAGAGTGGTTAGGAAAGAATCATAGGCCATAATTGATATTAGTCCACTTTTAGCCTAAATGACCTTCCATGTTTGAATAATATCCCTTGATCTTGATTTTGAGCCTGAATGCCTATATTTTTTTATTATTAAACCTATCACCTTCTCACTTGGATCATAATGAACCTGTTTTGGCCCTGGTCCTCCTTGGGCATTGTGCACTTTGACTTAGGCAAATCGCCTAAGTTGAGGGTGGCTATCATAGGGGTGCGTGATGTAAAGTAAGTATGAAGAAGAAAAAAATGCAAGGCTGGGTATGGTAGAAAAAGAATAAGAAAAGAAAAATTATGAAAAAGAGAAAATTAAAGACTAAAGGACCGCATCTAGCCTGAATTTGCTTCAATAAAGAAAGGGATAAATAAGTTAAAGGTTGATAAGTGAGACCCCAAAAATAGTGTAGTGCCAAGGAGGCTTAGTCAGTTTAAATATCCTTGCGTATCATACCAACCCCAAGCCTACATTACAAGCTGAAGAAAAGTCCTATAGTGATCCTAGCTTAACTGTCTGAAAGTCTCAGTGATGAAAATAAGGGCAAGCTTATGGTATTTGGCATACATTGACGGGAAATTCTTTCTGAGATTTATATCTCTTGACTGTCCTACATTTACGTGCTTGATTTCATATATGAGTGAAGAGGGATTTCTTTATTGTAAGGGCACATCGGTTGCATTGCTAGATGCTTGCTTATTTAGGTAGTATAACTTGTATATATGCATGGTTATTGTTGCTAATTTGATGCCATATCTTGATTCCTTTCTGTCACATTATTGATCTTCATTGATATACACAGCTGGGTTTAGAGTGATTGAACATGGAGAGGGTAATGTGTGTTGCGCTAAAATTGATAATCAACTATCATAAGTATCTTATGTTTCTCTTAGTTAAGCATCATAGTATGGTTTTATGTAGTTTCTTGAGGACAAGCAATTGTTTTAAGTTGAAGGTGTTGGTGTGCTGGCCTTCTGTTAGCACATTTAAGACTTTTAACTTGGAGTAATTGTAAGTTCTTAAGTAGCTATCATTGTTTTTTATGGTATTTCATGTGATTTTGTAGGAAAGTCAAGATGCATAAACATATAGGAAAGCTATGTTGAGAAGAATGATTTTTGGTGAAAGAAGCAAGAAATTAAGTTCTGAAGATATCATCCAATGACTTGTTCTAATAAGTTATTAGATCTGTGATAAACTATCAGAACATGTCATCATACATAGGCAGAGAACAAGAAAGGTGATGTATTTCTGACAATATTTTCTGATAAGTCATCAACTTCCTGATAAGCCATCAGTACTTGTCGTCAGTTGAAGGTAGAAACATAGAATTTGCAGAGGAGTTGATGACATTTTTTGATAAGTCATCAACTTTCTAATAAGCCGTCAAGACTTGTCATTAGTTGAAGTCAGCAAACATAGAATTTGACGAGGAGTTGATGACATTTTCTAATAAGTCGTCAGACTCCTGATAAATCATCACATATGTCGTCAGATTTGTGATAAGTCATCACAAATGTCGTCATCTAAAGGAGTGAAAATCTGAATTTTTAGTTTCGAATTTCCTTTAAGTTACAGATATAAATAGCAGCTTTTAGGGTTTCATTCAGTAGATGGAACTGATTCCAAAGGCAAAGTCACCTCTTTTTGGGCCTCTAACTTAGAATTCAATTTTCAACTATGTGATTGGGTTTTGGAACTTTTTCTTGAATTTGGAAGAGAATCAACTTCAGACCTCATCTTTTGTAAGTTTAATTTCTCTAAATGAGGAATACAATTGTTGCTATCTCTTTCTATATCATATGGAACTAAAGCCCACAACTAGGTTTGTGGGATCTATATGATTATTCCTCTATAGATTTAATAGTTGGTTAGGGTTTGTGTGATTGTGGAAATATCTTGATAATTTCTTTGTAATGATTGTTTTCTATTGGTTGCAAATAATAGATCTAGCCTTATGTTTGCTTGCTTGAACTGATAAATAAACTAAAGGTAGTGAATTAGCAATGAGGATTTGGGAAGGTTAATTTTCCATCTAATGATTAATATTGTAACAAGATTAATCAACTCAAAGTAAAATCAGTGTGAATAGAAGGTTTTCCTAACTTCGAGAGAATTAGGGAGCACAACATCTAGGTAGGTTGAGAAACACTTAGATAGACTATCGATACTGATAATTTAGTGTTTCCCACAAGTCATGAGAACCCAATATTACGGTTATTATTCAATAGAGATTAATAATCATAGTGATCACAACTCTAGTTTCTCTCTATCATTGATTTAAACTATTGAAATTTTAGCTTTGAGTTCTGAAGCAAGTAGAAACTTTAATCATCGTTTGATTGATAAAACCCCCAATTAAAGGACACTATTATCTGTCAATCATTTTAATCACAAATAGACTTGATTAACACCTTATTCCCTGTGGGATTCGACCCCAACCTAGTTGGGTTATATATTTGACAACGACGGCTTACTCTCTCATAAGAGAGGTATAATTTGGGCATATCAGAGGCAGCATTAAAATTGACTCTATGCCCTCCAGGCCCAGCAGGATTAATAAAGTTCTACTAATATAATTAACGGTACGTTATGAGTCTTCCACTTTTATGTTATACATTATTAGACCATGGAGCTTCAGTTTCTTTTGTAAGTCTCTACATAGACGTAGACTTCGATGTCAGTCCTGACATATTAGCAGAAGCCTTCTCAGTGTCTACTCTAGTAGGTTGTTCCATCATAGCCAAACGGGTATACAAAAATTTCCCCATCACAGTGTCCCAGAAAATTTCCTTTATGGACGTTATAGAATTAGAGTTGACTGATTTTAATATCATTCTCAGCATGGATTGACTCCACTCTTGCTATGCTTCTATTGAAGTTAGAAATAGAACCATCCAATTCTGATTTCCTAATAAGCCAGTCATAGAATGGGGGGTAGTACCTCAATGCCTAAAGGACAATTCATTTCTTACCTTAAGGCAAGAAAGAGAATTTTTGAGGGTTGCATCTATCATCTTGTCTAAGTTAAGGACTCAAGTTCCAAAATTCCTAGTATTGAGTCAGTTCTAGTAGTAAATGAGTTTCCAAAAGTATTTCTTAAAGACCTATCTCGAGTTTCTCCCGAGAGCAAAATCGACTTCAAAATAGATCTTCTTCCAGATACCCAACCAATTTCAATTCCACCTTACAGAATGGATTATATTGAACTTAAGTAATTGAAAGAATATTTGAAGGACCTCCTAGATAAGGGTCTTATCAGGCCTATTGTTTCCCTATGGGATGCTCCAGTCCTTTTCGAGTGCAACAAAAATGGCTCTCTTAGAACTTGTATCGACTATCGTCAGTTGAACAAAGTCATAATCAAGAATAAGTATTCTCTCCCCAGGAATGATGACTTGTTTGATCAACTTCAGGGTTCAAATTCTTTCTTTAAGATAAAACTCTTATCCGGCTACCATCAGCTCAAAGTCAGAGAATATGACATTCTGAAGACTGCCTTCAGAACTTGATATGGTCACTTCAAATTTATAGTTATGTCTTTTGGACTAATGAATACTCCTGTAGCTTTTATAAATTTGATAAATAGGGTTTTTAAGCCTTACTTGGACATGTTCATCATTGTCTTCATAGATGACATCATTGTCTATTCCTACAGTGAAAATGACCATGCAGACCATCTGAGAATTATTTTGCAGACCCTTAAAGATCACCAGTTATTCGTAAGTTTAGTAAGTGTAAATTTTGGTTGAGATCAGTAGGTTTCCTTAATCATGTTATTTCTAGTGACGGCATTAGGTTTGATCCTCAAAATGCTGAAATAGTGAGAAACTATCCAAGGCCCATCTCTACATCAGACATCAGGAGGTTCTTGAGTTTAACTGGTTACTACAGACAGTTTGTTATGGGATTTTCTTTGATTTTTTCTCCTATGTCTAGGCTGACTCAAATGAAAGTCAAGTTTCAGAGGTCAGATTCCTGTGAGAAGATTTTTTAGGAGTTAAATACTTGACTCACTTCACCTCCAGTATTGACTCAACTAGAGGGTTTAGATGGGTTCGTAGTTTATTTTGATATTTCTAGAGTTGGTCTTGGTTGTGTATTGATGCAACAAGGTAAATTCGTAGCCTATGCCTCGAGACAACTTAAACGTTATGAAAAAAACTATCTAACTCATGATTTTAAGTGGATGCAGTTGTGTTTGCCTTAAAGATTTGGAGACATTATCTTTATGGGGTTCATGTTGATGTGTTTATGGACCATAAGAGTTTACAATATGTGTTCATGCAGAAAGACCTGAATCTTCGTCAGAGAAGGTGGCTTGAATTATTGAAAGACTATGATATGAGTGTGTTGTATTACCCGAGTAATGCCAATATGGTGGTTGATGCTCTCTGTCTATGGGAAGTGTTACTCATGTTGAGGAGGATAAGAAGGAGTTAGATCGTGAGATTCATCAGCTTGCTAGATTAAGTGTTTGGTTGGTTGATTTGGCTAAAGGTAGTATATGGGTTTAGAATGGTTGGCAGTCTTCTTTGGTCTCTGAGGTAAAGGAAAAGCAAGACAGGGATCCTGTTTTGGCTAAACTGAAGGAGGCAGTTCGAGATTAGAAGGTGAAGGTTTTCTCCTAAGGGGGAGATGGTGTGCTTCGCTATTAAGGTATATTATGTGTACCGATTGTGTTTGGATTGAGGCAGTGAATATTAGCAAAATCACATGGTTCATGATACTCTATTCACCTAGGAGCCACTAAGATGTACCATAATTTGTGGAAAGTCTATTGGTGGAATGGTATGAAGAAGGATATTGTGGAATTCGTGGCTAAGTTCTCCAATTATCAGTAGTTTAAGGTTGAGCACCAGAGACCTAGAAGTACACTTCAGGAGTTCAGTATCCCTACATAGAAGTGGGAGGTAGTGAATATAGACTTTGTCACAAGATTGCTCCATACGTGGCATCGATATGATTTTATTTGGGTTATTGTGGATAGAATGACCAAGTTAGCTCATTTCTTGCTAGTCCATACTTCTTATTCAGCTGAAGACTATGCTAGACTCTATCTCAAGGAGTTAGTGTAGTTACATGGAGTTCTGTTTACCATTATTTCAGATAGTGGTACTTATTTTGCCTCTTATTTTTAGAAGGCTTTCCAAAAAGGTCTTGGTTCCCAAGTTTATCTCAGTACGGTTTTTCATCCCCAGACAGATAGTCAGGCAGAAAGGACCATTTAGACATTTGAGGATATGTTGAGAGCTTGTGTTATTGATTTCAAGGATAGTTGGGATTATCACTTACCTTTGATCAAATTTGCCTACAATAATAATAATCACTCTGAAATTCGGATGGCTTCATTTGAGGCTCTTTATGGTAGGAGGTATAGATCTCCTATTTTTTGGTTTGAATTAGGTGAGGTTGCTTTGATAGGGCTAGATTCAGTGTATGAGGCGATGGAAAGGGTTCAATTAATTCGAGAAAGGCTGAAGACAGCCCAAAGTCATCAAAAATCCAATACAGATGTGAGGAGAAAGGAACTTAAATTTGATGTTAGTGATTTTGTGTATCTAAAAATTTCATCCATGAAAGGGGTGAAGAGGTTTGGTAAAGAAAGAGAAGCTCAAACCCTGCTATGTTGGCTCGTATAAGATTTTGAGCCATTTTGGGAAGGTAGTTTATGAGCTAGAGTTGCCTGCAGATTTAGCATCAGTGCATCCCATGTTTCATGTCTTCCTACTTAAGAAATGCATTGGTGACACAGCCTCAGTCATGCCCTTATATAATATGGGTGCAAAAGATAACCTCTCCTATAAGGATGTCCCAGTTCAAATCCTTGACTGTCAAATTCGTAGACTGAGGAATAAGGAGGTTGCATTGGTTAAGGTTCTTTGGAGAAATTGGTATGTTAAGGGAGTGATGTGGGAGTCGGAATACGATATGCAAACCAAGTATCCCTATCTCTTCTCTATGAATTCAGATTCAGCTTGAGGTAATAATTTTCCTAATGTAATTCTCTTGTTCTCTATCTCAGCTATTTAGTCATCCTCATGTCATAGCATGTATTCATCATTTTAGTTGAGTTTATGCATCACATTTCAGATTTTAGATATTTAATCATGATTCAACTCATAATATTCAGTTCATGATCTCAGTTTTTCTAGTACTCTAACTCAGCTAGTTTCATTCGAGGATGAATTATCCCAAGGGAAGATATTGTAATACCCTGAGTTTTCATGAATTAACCTCCCAAAAGATAGGCCGCCAAGTTAGCATTCCAATGAATCAAGCCTCTTCTTAATCCAATGTCATGGCAAGAAGTTGTGAAAAGTTTACCTTAAGGATCTAATACACTACCATGACTACGACTCAGGAAACAAGTCGTAACCACTAGTGATAAGCCATTATGAGTGAGTCATAGTCATTCTAGTGAAGACCCCATGTTTATACCCAGTGCCTACTAATCCTCCCTAAGACTCATAATCAGTGGCTATGAGCTGTATGAAATAATTTGTAGTCACAGCATTATAATACCCAAGATCCCCTTCAGTGATTACGAGTCTAACATGAGACTCGTAATGAGACGTTACGAGTCATATGGGGGAAGTCTCAGTCAGACCAAAAAGGGAACTCAGACCCCAGGTTCCAACTTACAACTCAGACTGTGACTCATAGTCAGTTGCAATGATTCATAGGATGAATCGTAACGACTGGAATGTGTTTTTCCTGCACTTTTTTCTAGGGACTTTTATGTCTCTTCCCACTCCCTTAAAAGCAAAACCCATGTCTTTCTAGTTTCCCTAGGGATGGTGTAAAAAGGCCCAAGAGCCCCAAATTCATCAATTAACTGTATTTCACCTAAGAGAGATCAAAGAGGCGATTTTCCCATCTTTCACAAGTAGACTAGGGTTTCTCAAAAACTAGATTGGTTCTAAGGAATTTCCCAAGGCTCTCACTACCAGGTATGTAGGATATTCATCGATGGGTCCCTTTCGCCTACTGAGTCCCAATAACTTCCTACTTCCACAAGTATAAACCCTTTTTTCCAAATTGGTGAAACCTCATGAAGACTATGATTTCATAAATTTTCCCTCAATTTACTTTGATTCTAAACCATGTAAATACATTTCTACATAATAATGGTGTTTCCATATGTTTGATAATGTAAATGTCTACTCCATGCTTTATTATTAAATTAATGAGTGTTAAATATGATTTTTCCTCTACCATGGATTGTTAAATTCTGCATTTGATAGTGCTGGTGGGTTATGAACACTCTATACCTAGGAAAATCATGATTGATATAGTTTTCATGTTACAAGCCATTAAGATTTATGCTTGCATCATTTCTTTTAGAGTATTTTTTATAATGAGTACTATTAGTACAAAATCATATCAAACAAATAATAATACCAGTGTTATTCAGTTGGGAGTAACACTTAGCACCAAGCGAACACAGGGATGGTGGCTCCCCCGTTAGTTAGTTATGAGTCGTTAGTACCAGTCCCTAAGTTCCAGACCTACGGCACCACCGTAGATTATGAGAGGTCTCTCATTAGTAGAGGCATGACACCCTTGTCTTTTGGGACATCAAATTAGTGAATCCATGCCATCCAGTGTTGGTACCCTTATCAAGGTACCAGCACCCTTCAAACTATGATTATAGATTGAACCCCAATTTAGTTATATTGGGGCATGTTAGTTGTAGTTAGCTCCTACAGTCTCAGTTCAGTATTTAGGCTATACCAGTTCAGGTTTGCATGACCAAGTGTTCAGTTTATTAGTTACTCAATTACCCAGCTCTTACAAATTATTTCAGTACACGTTTATGCTTGGTCTTGTATTTGTTTTACATATATATGTGTTCAGGCTCAGTACTTATATGCATTTCATTTTTCCCTATCTCACACACTAGTACATTTAAAGTACTGACCACTTACTCTTTTTTGCACTATGTTGTCTTATAACATAGGTTTGGAGGCCACATTTCCTAATCGTACTTAGACAGGTTGTGTGCCAACCCACTATAGCTTTTGGTGAGTCCTCATTAGTCGATGAATAGTTATAAAATTTATCTTATCCATTATTTAATTTCATGTTCATTAGAGTAGTCTAGGTTAGTTAGGGACCTGTCCCAATAACTCATGATATATAGAGGCCTTTAGACAGTTTGATAGTTAGCTATGCTTTCAGTACAATATTTTAGACTCCTTTGTAATTGATGTGGTACACAGTTATTTATTAAAATATTTCCACACAATATTATGTTATTTACATTCAGTACCTTATAGCTTATGCCCGTTTATGGGTTAGATTAAGGTTACTTATGGACTTAAGCACCATGTTACGACTAGGGGGTAGTCTCGGTTCGTGACAACTTTCCTCTTATAGAGCATACATACAACAACAACTATCATTCTAGCATCTAGATTGCTTCTTTTTAGGTTCTTTATGGTAGGAGGTGTAGGTCATAATTGGTTGATATAAGGTTACGGGAAGACTAGATTGTTCAAACCTAATCTGTTGCATCAAGTGATGGAGAAAGTGAAGGTTACTATAGAGACTTAAAACCACTCAAAGTCACCAAAAGTCTTATACTGATGTTAGATGGAGTTAGAGTTTGAGGTTGCCACTTGGCTATTTCTAAAAATCTCCCCTATGAAAAGAGTTAAAAGGTTTGGAAAAAGGGAAAGCTTAGTCTTTGCTACATAGGTCCTCATCAAATTATGAGGAGGATTGGTAATATGGCATTTGGGTTGGCTTTTCCAATTAGCTTTGATTCATTCCATCCCTTCTTCCATGTGTCTATGTTTAAGAAGTGTGTTGGGGATCATTCTCTTATTATTCCGATAGGGGATATATTAGAGTTAAGGACTATTTGTCGTATAAAGAGGTTCCCATAGAGATTTTAGATAGACAAGTTTAAATGTTGAGAAACAAGCAGATAGATTTGGTCAAAGTCTTATAGAGAAATTAGAAGGTAGAAGAAGCCACTTGGGAATTGGAAGATAATATGTGCTCTGAGGTGGATGTATGCACCTAGGTGTTGTTATCTTCGCTTAATTAGCTTAGTTTTGAGGACTTTTCTTGGGAGTAAAGATATAATCTTTGTATAAATGAGCATATAAGTGTGTAGTTATGTACTTTTAGTGTTTAAGGTGTGTTCATAATGATTTTGGAGTCAAAACAAGAAGTTAAAGACCAAATGCAAAAACTAGTGCTCTTAGCTTGAGCTATGTTCAATTCTTGTTCATTGTGTTGGATTCTATATTGTTTTTAACTCTAATTTGTGGTATTTGATATTATAGGATGCTTTTTTATTTGATCAATATGATATAAGTTGATAAACAAGCTTTAAACCAAGAGGAAAAGTCACCACAAAACTTGGACTTAAAGGATAAACGCATGGGACAAGGCCAGACGAAATCTGGAATATTTGGACACACTAGTGTGCCACGCTGCCTAGATGGCGTGATAAGGGCGTGGTACACACTTGGTTGTATTTTCAAATGGCACAAAATAGTGTGCCTTTATGATATTGGCATGTCAAATCCCCTAAGCCACGTGATAAGGCTGTGGCACAGAGGCTAATCAAAATCGGGCATCCTTTTTCGTAGTATAAATAATACACTTAAACATTATTATACACACCTTGGACAACCTTGGAGCTTCAATACACACTGTAAAAGGGTTAAATTGGGGTTTTTATCCATTCAATTTAGTTTATTTTTGGATTTGTATATGGATTATACTAGTATGATTCTTGTTACGTCAATGAGCGGCTAAACACCCTTTTTTCGGGGTTAAGGCCAAGAACATGATTACTCTTGTTATAAATTGAATTGGTTTTGGTTATTCATCATTGTTGGTTGTTTATTTATTCTTGTGTTAACTATTTTAAGGATTCACAATCCTTAGGATACATGTTTAATTCTATCATGAGCCCAAAAAGGAAGAATGATAGGTTAGAACTTGGGATAGATGGAATAGGATCGTAATCTCTCAATTGAATTATGTTATGATTTTAATTTAGATAGGACTATAATAATTTCCCTATTTGGTTCAATTATGGGATGAAATATGAAATTATTTAACTTATTTCTCTCATCCCCGCTCAACGATGTAGTTGTGGGACTCGGCTAGATAATTGATTACAGGTCTGGAAGGCCATAGTTATAGTATCAACCCCGTGAACCAACAAACAAGATAATTAACCTAACCAATGATGTTTTATACCTTAGTATGATTATTTGTAGTACCTTAACCCTGGGTTTCTCCTCATTGATTGCTCAAGAGCCTTGAATTTACCGACTTGCTTAATTTTCTTTTAGTATAACTCTCAAACTCTTTTGGGTTACTTTAGCACTTGCTTAATCTTAATAGTTGAACTATATTTGGATAGTTGATTAACATTAGTCCATGTGGTATCAATACATGATTTTCTTTAAGGCCACTATATTACTTGGGTGAGCCACGTACACTTGCATGTGCGCTTAGGTATAATAAGTTTTTGGTGACATAGCTTGGGACTCGTAATTTGGAAACTGTTTTAGTTTTAGTTTTGCTTTTATATTTCATGAGTGCTAATCACTTGATCTTATCCTCTTGATTTGTCGGCATAGGTTTGAAAAGTTAGTAAGCTGGCAAGGGATGGGGAAGTTGTTGAGCCATATCCCGAACCTGAGCAATGCTTACACCAATTGAGGATAGAAGCAATACTTCTATATAGAATCCCATAAATTCACAAAGAAAAAGATCATCATCCACCTATGGCTGAAGATCCACCAGCCCACAGGATGGTAGGCAAAGTGGAAATCTTACTCGCAACTAGTGTGACCTCCGTAATTTGAACACCAACTCTTGGGGGTAGATTTGAGTTGAAGAAGAACATAGTGTGGCTTCTGAACATTAGTGGACAGTTTACTGGCTTGTCAAATGAAGAGCCACAGGTCCACTTGCAAAATTTTCTTAAGATCAATGACATACTCATCCCTATGGGTATGTCAACTGATTATATGAGACTGACACTCTTTCTTTTTTTACATTTTGAGAAAGCAAAGAAGTGGTTCAATTCTGAGCCGACAGGTTAAATCACTACATTGGATGACTGGGCCTGGAAATTCCTTATCCATTCTTTCCATCCGACAAGACTGTGAGACTATGCAGTGAGATTTTGAGCTTCAAGCAGAAGTCGGGTGAGAACCTATATCATGCTTAGGAGAGGTTGAAATCTCTTCTTCGAGATTGTCCATATCACCAATAGTCTAAGAGGTATTAGCTCACACCTTTGTTGAGACTCTTGACCATAATGTAAAAATTTTGCAAGATTCAACTGTAGGTGGTCAAGAATTAGAAAAGACCTATGATGAGCTCTATACCTTATTGAACTGTATTACACAAAGTAATCCTGACTGGCATGGTGACATCTCAAAAAGCTCAGTGAAAAAGGTAGTAGGCATGACTGAAGTTGATAGTATCACGGCCTTAGATATGTAGAATCAGATGATGACTTAATTCAGTAAATTAGGTATGAACCAATCTTCAGCTCAAGTTAATGCAGTCCAGTTATAACACCCTGAATCTGGTACCCAGAATGCTATACAGTACTCATGACCTCGAAGGACCATAAGCTAACCTATGACTGATATTTGTACCTGAACACTGCATAATAGACAGTATAAATGCAAAAATAGTAGGCTGAAACATGCCATAAGGTTCAAAACTGATAAACATCTGATAAAACCATATCTAAATAATGTGGTATGACAATACCAAAAATGAAACAATGTCTGAAAGAATCTAATATGAAAACATTGTAATCTGAAAGCCTCTAAACTGTCTGAATTAAAATTTGATGGGACATGTCCCCACCTAACTCCAGACTACTTAAATAATAAAGTAATAAAATAATTATGCTATCCTCGAATGATAAGGACTCACTGCTAGTCTGGCTGCTGAATGTCCGATCTACTAAGGATGCTCTAGAGCTCCTACTTCTGAACCTATGGTATAAAACACCATAGCGCAAATACGTCAGTACGATTGAATGTACTGGTATACAAGTGCGGTAGGCTGAATTCAAAGGATTCAAATGCATGAACAATTCTAACTGACTATCTAATATAAACGTGAGAAATACATGCATTAATAAGTGACTGTGACTAAATTCGTGATGGTACTGACTACTGAGTCTGATTATTGATAACAAGAGTCACTGATAACTGATATAACCGATACTGAGCGACTGTATCTGACAGTCTAGGTTCTGATTGAACTAACTGAGTTTCATACTATTCTGAGTTGACTATATCTGACAATCTTGACATTCTAAAGAACTATTTGAGTTCTATTACTGAGACTAATTTTGAAACTATAACTGTGGGAAGTAGTCATCTAACTGACATGCCCCAAATAAAGCAACATGGCTAGGTTGGGGTCCAATCTGTAACCCCAATTGGAAGGGTGTCAATACCGTGCCACTGGTAAAGACAAGTGTGGGTGACCCTCATCTGACAGTATCCCCAAAAAGAGATCGGTGGGACCCTCATCAAACAGTGTTTATCTACCTCATCAACCCTCATTTATCAGTGTTGATGTCTCAACCTATGCTGGCTACATAGTTCTGGAATGCAAGGAGTACTTCTAAGGATCACACCCTCAACTATCAGTGTGTCCTCATCCTTGGGTTCACTCGGTGCTAAATCCTACTCCTATCTGAATAGACACTGAACATAATTAACTAAACTGAACTGGACTGAGTTTGTTGATTTCTGTTGACTAACGGAATACTACTGAGATTACTGAAGTACTGAGCTTTCTGAGATTACTAGGATTACTGAGTTTACTGAGTTTTTTTGAGTCATATGACTGACTAAATTCTACTGAACATGGTTTAACTGAGGATATTGTGAAAACATGACACTGGCTATAGGCACATAGCTAAATTGTTGGGTACAAATACCCCCAGGACTCGATAGAAAGAAATTGACAAGGCACGACATTCTTGAATAAACGACCAATATTAATAATCCATAATACGATAAGTTGGAGATTTCATGAAGTACATGGTTATCATTATCTTGTACATATTTGGAATGCATATACTCAATGTTATAATTTCATACTCTAACATCATGATCATTTCAAGAAACATCTATATTGCACATCAATAGCATAGGAGTCATTTGAACATAAGGGTAAAACATGAATCCTTCACTTAAGTCATAATTGAGTCATATTACATAATTTCTAGTCTCTTAGGCATTTTGTCAAACACTTAGGGTGAATGATTTAGGGCATGGCATACTCATCAAATTAATATATCATAACCAACGAAAATTCATGGTTTTCAACTCACATGCTAACATATTTTCATAAAAACACATAGAGATTCTAACTTGGGAATCATACAACAACAACAACCACATGAACATAATCAACACATAGCATGAATATCATAATTCATAGTATAAAACTTGATTCTTGGGCTTCATGGACGAAAGGAATCCATGAATGAACACTATGCATACCTGAGAAAGGAAACCTTGAAGGTTCTTGGAGTTCTTGGATGGATTTCTTGGAATTGACTTTGACTTCTTGAAAACTAGTGTTTTGTTTCTTGGGAGAGAATGCTCTTGTTTTTGGAGAAAAGTGAGTAAAATAATAGTTTAAAATGTTTTTAGGGGTTAAATCCCGCCCCTGGACGTATTAAAACCTTGGGAAAAGACCCATTTATCCCTGGACAAAATATTTAATTTTTGTCAAAATATCCCGATTTGGCAGGCTGGTACGTCGCGGCGCGACTGGAAATTGCCAACTGGGAACTGGGCTGACGGTGCGAATACGGTAGAATCATGTTGGTACACTAGAATTTGAAAATTGTAAACTCGTACTTTGGTGCGACGCACCACTATTGCAGAGCAATGCTGGAAATTGAAAATTGCTATTTAAGATGGCTTTGCGACGCGCTGATGGCTCTAGTGATACACTGTCTCACTTAAAAGGCTCTTACTCTTCACCCGGGTGTTGGATTTGGGCGAATTTGGTATCGATGGAAAGCTTATTAAATTTACCACACAACAAAAAGTGAAAATCTTGAAAATGCCACATGTATAAATGTTTATTGATCTTTAAAAGATATCTTTGACATCTTCAGGATGAATTTAAGCTAGGTAGAAGCTACAATATCACCCCCTTGGGAACATTCATCCTCAAATGAGACTAATTTAGATGGGAAAACTGAAACATTAGTACACGACCAACATTACTAAGATTCATGTTGATCATGCATATCTGATGCATGGTTTATGACTGAGCTGATACATTAATACATAACTGAGAGTACTGATAAGCTGATCATACGTATCTGATGTGTGAATACATGACTGAACTAATGCATGAACATGTTATTGAATATGAAATGGTAAATGGATACCAAGTTTAAAATGGAAATCTGAGCATGAAACTGGTTTATAACCGAAACTTGCACATGAAACTGAATAAGCTTAAGGAGAACTGTTACCTTAAGCTAAATCTAAGTTTGCGGAGAAGAGGTGAGGATACTTGGTCCGTATATTTGCTTCTGCTTCCCAAGTAACTCCCTCAACGGACTGATTTTGCCAAAGAAATTTAACTAGCGAGACTTCTTTGTTCCTCAGTCTGCGAGTCTGATAGTCAAGAATTTTGACTAGAATATCTTTTAAAGAGAGGTTGTTCTAAATATCTATGCTCTAAATAGGGACTACAACTGCGGGTTCACCTATGCACTTCTTGATCAAAGAGACATGAAAGACTGGATGAACTGACGCTAGATCTGAAGGAAATTTGAGATCATAGCTACTTTGTCGAAGCAACTGAGAATTTTTAAGGGACCGACATATCAAGGATTGAGCTTTCCCTTCTTGCCGAATCTCTTTACTTCCATCATGGGAGATATCTTTAGATAAACATAGTCATCAATCTCGAACTTGATATCTTTTTTGTGCACATCTGCATAAGACTTCTGTCTGCTCTAAGCAGCCCGGAGTCTTTCTCTAATCAACTGGACTTTTTCTAAGGCATCGAATACTAAGTCAGGCCCTATAATTGAGGCCTCACTAACTTCAAACTAACCAACTAGAGATCTTCACCTCCTACCATAGAGAGCTTTGAATGGAGCCATCTCAATACTGGAATAATAGTTATTGTTGTATGCAAACTCAATCAAAGGCAAGTGGTCATTCCAACTACCCTTGAAATTAATTGCACACGCTAGCAGCATATCTTCTAAAGTCTGAATGGTCCTTTTTACTTGACCATTTGTTTGAGGATGGAAGGTTGTACTGAGATGAACTTAGGTACCAAGACCCTTTTGGAACGCTATCTAGAAATAAGAGGTGAACTGGGTACCTCTGTTTGAAATAATAGATAATGGAACACCGTTCAATCTGACCAACTCTCTGATGTAGAGTTTAGCATAATCCTCAGCTGAATAAGAGGTATGGACTAGAAGGATATGAGCTAATTTGGTCATCCTGTCTACAATGACCCAAACTGAAACATGCTGATGATGAGTATGAGGCAAACCCATCACGAAGTCTATGTTCACTTCTTACCACTTCAAAGTAGGAATATTGAACTATGGCATGGACCCACTAGTCTTCTGATTCTCTATCTTAAGTTGTTAACATGTAGAGCACTTATCCACAAACTCTACCATATCTCTCTTCATCCCACTCCACTAATAGATCTCTCGTAAGTTATGTTACATCTTTGTGGCCCCTGGATGAATAGAGTAGTACTCACTATGCACTTCTGCAAGAATTACCTACCTCAAGTCATCTACACCTGGAACACACAGAAAACCCTGATAACATAATACACTATCTCCTCATTTGGAGAAAACCTCAACCTACTGATCCTTGACTGACTCTTTACACTTGACTAGACTGGGATCTCTATCTTGCTTTTCTTTCACCTTAAAAACTAGAGATGATTCTGAACTACTCTGAACCCATATATCACCCTCCTCTATATCGACTAAGCGAATACCTAGTCTGGCAAGCTGATGGAATTCCTGATCTAACTTCTTCTTACTGTCCTCAACATGAACAACACTACCCATAAACTGTCTACTGAGAACATCAGCCACTATGTTGGCCTTATCTGGATTATAAAGGACACTCATGTCATAATATTTCAAGAGCTCTAACCACCTTCTCTGATGAAGATTGAGATTTTTCTAAGAAAAGACATACTGAAGGCTTTTATGAACTGTGAAAACATCTACATGAACTTCGTATAGATAATGCCT
>NC_061115.1:149886506-149894714 GCF_002878395.1 Capsicum annuum | reverse complement strand
CCTCAAACTTAGATCCTAAAAATAGAGGGCGATTCATCTGAGTGAAATCTTGAATCCTAACTACAGATGTATTTTCCACTAGATTGGATGGAGTAACAGTTGACTGGTTGTTCTGAGTAGCTACAGAATGGGCTAGGGTAGTGGAAGCATCCCTGAATTCAACGTAAGAGACATGCTCATTCAGGGGATCTTCCTGAACATGAGGTGTGGGTTGATCCATATTGCTTTTTTTGTTATTTAATCTGGGAAGCATTGTCTGCAAACTGAATGAAGGATGAGTTAGAAAGAGAAATTTCATTGAGCTCATTCTCTTTTATATGACATAAACACTAAAAGAAGGAAAACTTTTCTAAAATGTCTCATAGCCTCTTATATATAAGTGTGGTGCACTTTACACCCATGCATAAGACTCTACTCAACGCGACTTTCAGTCTTCTTAGGACACTCTAAAAGCTCAGGGTATGATACTAAGTTTTATCATGACCCGAGGCTACCTTTTACTTGCGACAATGGTGCTTACCACCATAAGTGACCACAAGCTAACCCATGAGTTGGTACTTGCTGCGAGCACTGAGTAAAATAGTAATATAACATATCAGCGGAAATAAACTAATAAGGTACTATAAATTTGAATACTAAAATATATTTCAACATGTCTGAAATATCTGATAAAATACTAAAAAACAAATTGTCTGTCCGAAGCAACTGATAAGACTAAAAGAAATGACTGACTATCTAACTGATTGTCTGAAAACCTATAAAAATCATGAAGATTTGATAGGAAAAAACCCCAACTAACTCCAACTGAAAAAACATAAGGAAATACCAAAATAACTGACATAAACTTATCATGTCCTGGATGGATGAGGACTCACCACTACTGCTGCTAAGTAACATTGAGCTGTCTAAGAACGATCAGGAAACTGAGCATCTGAACCTATGTTATAAGACAACATAGCGCAAAGAAAAGTATGCAATCAGTACTTTGAATATACTGGTATATGAGATAAGGACTGGTTGAAGTACATGAGATAACTTAGCATGAATGCATGAACATATAATGTCTGAGAATGTAAGACCAAGAATAAACATATATTTGAGATAATCTATAATTTAAAAGACTGAATTTTGTGTAACTAAATAACTGAAAATCTGTATAATTTGGTCAAACAAACCTGAGCTAATGTATACAGAATAACTGTAGGAGGTATCATGTAACCGACATGCCCCAATCGGAGCTAATTGGTGTCTAACTTGTAACCCAAGTTGGAAGGGTGTCAGTACTATACCATGGGTACTAACACTGGCTGTGTGGATCCACTAATCTGATGTCCCAAAGGACTAAGGAGTTAGCCCTAAACTGGCGGGTGACCCCTAAGATAGTGTCAGTCTTAAACTGGCGGGTGATATCTCATAATCCTATGCTGGCTACATAGTTCTAGAACTTAGGGACTTCTACTAAGGACCCAGTCCTAACTGGCGGGTAAGCCCCCATCCCTAGGTTCGCTCGGTGCTAAATCCTACTCCTAACTGAATTGACACTGGTACTGAACTGAACTAAACTCAATTGAACATTATTTTTGATAGTTCTCATCATGGTTATAAACATCTAAGTATAATGATAAGTTTCATGGCTTATCTGACAGACTAGTTAAAAACTTGAAATCATGTAAAGCACGTAAGTAACGGGTGTTCATAACCCACTAGCACTAAATGATCATAAAATACGAAATCAAAACTTTATTTTTGATGCTGCCTCTCGGGCCTTCGTGGTTTGGGATGCCCGTCTCGGCTAGGGCCCCGGCTCGGGTCATGACAGCATTACACATCCACTCAGAATTACCTATATACTACTTTATTTTTAATATATTTTCCATATTTTTCCTTTGTTCAATTAAACTTTACTCTATACTTGGTCCTTTTCAATCAATTACAGTTAAAAATACTGCCAACAAAATTGCAATTAAACCAACTTAAGCAAGATGGGCGTCTTAAGTGTCTATTCAGTCGCAGCAGGAAGATATGTAGCTTATCCCTTATGAAACAACACTTATAAACCTAGTAAAAGAATGAATCTATTCTACCAAAAAAATCTCTGATGGTATCATTTGAAATAAAAAGCCTACCGAAATTAATGAAAATTGGAACTGAACAATCAGAATAATTTTGGTAGAATTTTTACCAGCGAAGAGAAATCGAATTACTTTTCTTTTTCCAGTGAAATTAGATAACTTCAAAAGTAAAAGATTAACCTAAATTGTGGAGATAACATGAAGGTCTAATATAGTGTTTTGTGTGATGTGAAGACACGTGTTTATTGATGAAAGAAATAGAAGACACCTGTGAACAAATAGCCAAAAGTCCATTATGCCACAAAAAGTGAAAGTTTATTGTTAACTTTAACAGTTACACTAAAAAATGAACTCCTTGACTATTTCATATGGTTGGTGGCTTGTGCCTTACACAAAACAATCTACAAAAACAGTAAGTCTTATACAATAAGTGTTGGAAAATCGAAAGTAAATTTATCCCATATTTGGTTTGAGATATTAGCTAATCCCAACATAATTCTATACCACCATTCATACCAAAAAGGTGTGATAATATCGTGAGATATCCTTCCTTATCACATCCGGCATACTAAAGTAAGCCTGGCATATATTAACGGAAAGCGAAAGTTCATTGTTAACTTTAACAACTACACTTAAAAGAAAACTCTTTGACTATTTCACATGATTAGCAGCCTATGCCTGACACAAAATAATGTATAGAAATAGAAAGTGTTATACAATAGGTGTTAAATACCCATTCTCTCTAACAACCAACATAATTATTATTATTTGTTTTTAGTAATCTCAACAATTGACATAGCTTTACATTCTTTGTTTGTTATGTCTAGTATCAATTTCACTTGAACACTTTTTGTTTACCAAACAAAAATACACAAGTCTAGGTTGCACAATACATACAGCAGTACACTTCAAATAAGTAAAATGGGAAAATTAAAAGTAACATTATCCCATATTTGGTTTGAGATATTAGCTAATCTCGGGATAATTTTATGCCACCATTCGTACAAGAAAGGTATGATGATATTGTTCCTTATCATATCTCACATACCAAAATAAGTCCTATAATGAGATTCAAGCAGTGAAACTACAAAAACCATGGTCACAAATGAAATCCAGCAATAAAAGTTGTTTAAACTCAGAAGAACAAAACTCACCAGCAAAATTCGACAAAGAAAACAAATCAATCGTATTCAAGTATTGCAATTTGTATCAACCACCAAGACTCTTAAAGAGAAACTCACAAACAAAATTAAGGAACCAAAAAAAAAAGCAAGTTTGTTCAACTACAGCAATTTCTAGCAACCGCGAAGACTCCCAAAGCAAAAGCATGAGCAAAATTTAGCAATAACAGTTAATCACCTCTTCGAAAATAAAATCCACCATTAAAAATTAGAAGTAAAAGTTATTCAACTGTCAGAAAAAAAGGCCGACAATAAAATTCAACTAAAAAGATGCCCTTAACACTCAAAAAATAGAAGCAACCCTACCTAAAGCAGAAATCTCCCAAAATTAAAAGAAAAGGACCTAACACTAACCCTAATTGAGCAGCCAATATCTTAAAACTATAAGAAAGGGGATTTAAAAAAGTGTGTCAAATAAAACACATTAGTACCTCAATTGTGAAGAACTAGTCAAAATTCCCAAAGAAATTGAATTTTTCACAAAATAAACGGTAATTTTAGTAACCCATACAAACCCCAATTCCTTAAAATAAATAAACTTTATCACAATGAATGAAATTTGTATAATCCAAAATCCAAAATGGAAGATACCCGGCACAGAGAAGGAACACCAACAGTAAATTTGTTTTTGTTTTGTTAATTGGTGTTTTTACATGCTTATTAATGAAGACGGTGAAGAAGACAACATAGAATTGAGAAAGAGAATAAAATGGCATGTATTTGATACCATACATGTAACAAAGCAGTACAAACTTATCAGCATTTTGCATGAAATGATAAAATTACCCTCAAACAAATTCCTTTTGTCACCAAGCACATATGTCAAAACCCTTCCTTATATAATCTTCTAAAGTGATTACTTGAAGTCCTTATTTATGCCCATGTGTTTTGACTCCTACATTGTGATTTAATTTCTATACTCACGACTATTTTGTATAAAGTATAATTTATTTTGGGTTGTTCTACATGCCAATATATTTTCTGTATTGACTATACTCAGGTGGCTGTATCATCTCATGATGTAGGTTCGGAGGAATATTTTCACAATTTGGAGCAACATCTTGGTCTGACATTACTCGAGTTGGTGCGTCCTTCATCTTTCAGGAGGTGATTTATTTAGACATTCAGTACTTTATGTTTTTATAGTATTGTCAAGGCCTTGTTCCGTCCTAGATAATTAGCCATGGTTAGATGCTTTGTAGACTGGGTTTGACAGATATTTTGTTCTAATGTTATATTAAAAGTCTGGTATTTCCATATTTATTTAGTTTACAGACTTCTTGAATTTTATTACATTTTCGCACTTCAGTATAGAATATGCTTATGATAGAATATTAAGGGGTCTTCTTGGACCTATGTGGTTTGAAATGCCCATCGCGGTTGGAGCCTCAGCTCAGGTCGTGATAGGTCTGGGGGGGTAGAGTATATATAGACCTTAATATTACCTTATATAGGTAGAGAGGCTATTTTAAAAAGATCACCGGCTCAAGTTTAGCAAACCCAAGTACAAAGAAGAAAGAAAAGTGAAGAAAACATAGCAACTAATAAAGAAAGTAGTGCAAAGCCTTAAAAAAGACAAGAATAATAATAAAATAGTGTGATAATCAAATATAATAGACAACATATGATGATAGATACCAAAATCACGAACTACGATAATACGATTGGTACAACAACAAACACCAATAAGCCTAGATCCTCAAAAAGCAAGACAACATTCTACTACCTCATAATTTTATTTTAATAAACAACCTATTGGCTCTTTGATATTTTTTACAAAAATAATACTCTATTACCCTACTATCCTTCTACCATAATATGTGAGTGGGTCATCATGTTTTTGATGGGACTGATTCAGGTCGATAACGATCGCGACCACACCCTTGTGTGTATGAAGAAGAATATAGACCTGGACAGTATTTACTTCTTGTTTTGATCCAGAACACCATAATTTTATTTTTGAAGCTTTAAAATATGATTTTGAGAGATTTTAAAGGGAATTCTCAAGTTTTGAAAATTGAATAAGCTTCTAAACTAATATTTTATCAATTGTAAATGATTATGTCACGATTCTATCATCAAATCTTGATTTTCAACTTAAAACTTAAATTTTTTTTGGTTAAGTTAAAAAGATGGATAAATTGATTATTTCAAGGTCATTTTCAACTCCATTTTTGATGAAATTTTATATTTGAACTTCTTAAGTTATGGATAAATTAATTTTTCACTAACATTGTTTCCCTTATATGCCTGGGGCTGACTTTAAGATGACTTTTTGAACTCATACGTACAGCAATATGGGTGTCCTTATTTTCGTATTGTTATGTAGTATCCATATTTGAATAGATTTGTCTTGTTTGGAGGTTCCTCGAAAAGAAAATGCGTCAATTTGACTCTGTGGGTCTTTTTTAACTCAAGTTGAGACTTTTTTTTACTATTTTTCAAAGTGCTTATTTGTTAGTTGCTTGTATTGGGACTAATGCAAATGGAGTACCGATAGCTGAGGTAACAAACATATATGTAGGGACCGTTATTTTGTAAGGGACTAAAATTAAATTTAATGACTTGATTTAGATAATTTCCTATTCTTGATTGTTGGATTGTGTTGTGAAAAGTAGATAGTGGTTATATTGAACTTGATAGGCGTTGGCAATGATGGTTATCTCTTTATGAGCAATATTTGAACTCTTTGAGCTACATTGATTAATCTGGGCTTGTAGTCAATATTGTTGAGTTGGCTATAGCCTTGTGAGCCCAGATTTGAGATATTATATCGTTTCTTATTATCATATTACATGCATGCTAACTCATATTTATATCATAGCACTATGAAATTAATACTTTAAGAATGGTTGATTTAAGAAGCATGGCATGCCCTATGGAAAAGTGTTTAGGGTGAATTTTATTTATTTATAACTTGCATGTCTGATGAAAAAGTATTTTATTTGATTTTACTGATTTTTATTTGTATGTCCAATGGAAAAGTATTTCGATGGATCTTACTGATTTTTGCTTGCATGCCCAATAGAACATTGTTAAGGGTGGCCCAATCAAAAATAATTCTAGATAAATTCATTAATTTGCATGCCCAATGGAAAATTATTTTGAATAGGTATATGAACCACGTGAGTCCCCCATGAATTGCGGCTAGCCAATAGAATATTGGGTGTACACTGTCATATATTGCATCATATTACATTCATCATTCCATAGATTGATTTTGTTATGATTAAATATTCTAATTTGTAGTTGTAGGTATCGTATTGGATTGGGGAATTATGGACTTGGAACTGTGTTTCTTCTCTATTATTATTGTTATTTATTAAACTAGGTGTGGCTTTCCTAATTGCAGATTGATGATTGTATTGAATGGTTAGTTTGGATGGCTCCTATTGTCACTTTGAATTAAGATCGATCGATCTGCTGCTAAGACAAGTGGTTATGTACGCACCTTTATTTATTTTCTGCACCTTACATACAAGTACTGAGTCGGTGGTCTCTAACATTGATTCGATGTTATGTTGGTAATTTTTTTTGAGATTTTGAGGTAGCAATTGTTGAATTCAGTTATTCGAAGATTCTCTTGTATCTTAGTCTTTTGTTATTATTCACATTATAAACACTTTTGGACTATTTCATTGTAATTCTACTCTTAAAAACTTGTACTAGTGACTACCAGGTCTGAGATGTTGATATAAACCTTATTACCTCTCATTTTTACATGTTTATAATTTATCTTGGGTTTACCTTTATCTTTATTCTTTCAGCTTCTTGATTATTTCAGTTTCGTGTGTTGGATTAGGGTTAGACCTAGTAACATGGTAGGTGTTATCATGATCGAGTTTTAGATCGAGACACTAACATATAATAACAATATATAAATGACGCTTACATGAATAGGAGATCAAATATTTGGGAGACCATGATTTTCAACTTGATGAATGAATAACTCAATAGTAATTTGCAAGGAAATAAAGGTGTAGACATCACGTGAATACTATAAGTGTCATAACCTAGGAATTTGTCTTTTATTGTGTTAACCAATGTTCATTAGTTATTTTCTTTTTTAAATATATATATTTTTATCACTCGCATAGAAACCTTGAGATTTAATAGGTTGAACAAATAACTAGAACTAGTTTATTTCAGCAAACAGTTAATCATAAGTCCCTATGGATTCGACATCCGATTATTTGCAATCATTATATAACCACATATATTTGCATGTATATTTGGGAGAAACAACCACCTATTTCATCACAATTATCACCACTATTGTCAACCATTCTTTCCATCTTCAACCACCAACTGCCACCACCAACCATCTCTGCCATCACAATCATCATTGACATCCACCATCATTGTGAACCACTAATGTCAGTCGCTAACACACCTATCACCTTCATCATTATAATTTATATTCATTGTTACCATTTTTTTATCACAATCGCCGCCACCTCTACCACCACTATGATCGATCCCCACTGTCAAATACCTCTATTTTTACAACTAGCACTGTCGTCAACTACTACTAACACATCGCCAACCACCACAGATTCTTCAGTCACCTCCATCAACACCACTGATTATTAATATTGTTATTTTTAATGTTTTCGAGTACAAGAATTTGTATTTAGGCACACAACAACTTCAACACAAGTTCAAGTCTAAAAACAAGAACACCTATGAAGTTACACAACACCTTCAACACAAGATTATAAATAATATATCTAAGAAATGTGTTATAGTTTTAGAAATAAGATGACACAAAAATTTAAAGCCAAGTCCCACGACTTCACAAAGTGTCCTTAAGGAATAATTCCCCTCACTATACCCAAGGTTATGGAATTTTCCTCCCAGGATAAAAATGGCTTTCAATCCAACAATAGTGGTACCTCAAATTATTGGATTCATCGAAATCGCTCAACGGCTAATGATCACAATGAGTATTTGTA